>NW_015507314.1:12192-87800 GCF_001515645.1 Sinocyclocheilus grahami | reverse complement strand
CTAGTACAGCAAGGAGTATTTAATGCTAAAACGGCTTGCCATAATTCTTACTATTAAAAGCCTTAATTTTTTATATCAGTAATTACATAGTTACTAGCAAAAATGTGAATTGCTGATATCAATAATTCATTTGTCACTAGTTGAAATGTTAATTCTTGATGTCTGTAAGTGTATTTCAACATGTTGCATTTGTCATTTCTAAAATCTAAAAATGTATTTCTGATATCAATAATTAGGAGAGTCTTTTCTGATATCTAAAATGACTTTTGTTACCAGTAACCATCACATTCTTGATATCAGAAATAAACATTGTCACTAGTGACATTTGAATTATTGATATCAAAAATGAAAATGTTTACTAGTGGCAATTCAATTGTTGATATCAAGAATAGACATTTGTACTGGAACCACATAATTACTGCTATCAAAAACAAAGTTTTTTTTCTAGTAAGAAATAAGAATTGTATTTCTGATATGTGAAATTGGAATTTTAACTAGTAAGAAATCAATTCTTGATATCAACAATTGATTTTGAATGGCAGCCTATGGTAAATTTTAACTAGTGAAAATACAATTAAAGATATCAAGAATTATATTTTTTACTAGTTGAAATGTAATTCCTGATATCAAGAATTAGCATTTTAACTAGTGAAAAGAATTGTATTTCTGATATGTGAAATTGGAATTTTAACTAGTAAGAAATCAATTCTTGATATCAACAATTGATTTTGAATGGCAGCCTATGGTAAATTTTAACTAGTGAAAATACAATTAAAGATATCAAGAATTATATTTTTTACTAGTTGAAATGTAATTCCTGATATCAAGAATTAGCATTTTAACTAGTGAAAATTGAATAAAAGTCAAAACAGCTTGCCATATTCCTACAGATTAAATACAGTGGCCCTGAGTATTCGCACATTTAAGCCACACTTATTAAAAAAAAAAAAATAATGAAAAAAATTAAAACATTAAAAAATCACTTAAAGGGAAGTTTACCCAAAAATGAAAATTCTGTAATTAATTACTCACCCTCATGTCGTTCCAAACCTGTAAGACCTTCGTTCATCTTTGGAACACAAATTAAGATGGAATTAATTAATTAATTTTATGGAATCTGAGAGCTCTCTGACCCTCCATAGACAGCAAGGATATTACCACGATCAACGCACAGAAACGTAGCAAGAACATCAGTAAAATAGTCCATTTGACATCAGGGTTTCAACCTTAATTTTGAACCCCTGATGTCACATGGACTATTTTACCGATGTCCTTGCTACGTTTCTGTGCGTTGATCGTGGTAATATCCTTGCTGTCTATGGAGGGTCAGAGAGCTCTCAGATTCCATCAAAAATATCTTAATTTGTGTTCTGAAGATGAACGAAGATTTTACGGGTTTGGAACAACATGAGGGTGAGTAATTAATGACAGAACTTTCATTTTTGGGTGAAGTAACCCTTTAAATGCTCGTAAATAAATAAATAAATAAATAAATGGTAGGTAAAACTGATTAAGTGAAAACAGACTTCATAATGTACATTATAAGTTGCACTGGAAAAGCATCCACACGGGTTTGGAACAACATGAGGGTGAGTAATTAATGACAGAACTTTCATTTTTGGGTAAAGTAACCCTTTAAATGCTCGTAAATAAATAAATAAATAAATACATGGTAGGTAAAACTGATTAAGTGAAAACAGACTTCATAATGTACATTATAAGTTGCACTGGAAAAGCATCCATTAAACGCACAAGTATAAAAAACAATATAAATGGCAGTAAAAATCTAAGTTGAAATACTTACATCAATCTACAATTATATCAACTTGAATCAAGTAATGGCAAAACTGGCTAGTAAAAGTGAAGTTGGTTCTGCGGTAGCTCAGATGCTACTTGGTTTGATGTCTGTGCCTAATGCAAAATCATTTCAGACATGGGCAAATGTGATCTGAGTGTCTGGAAGTGTTCAAATATATTCTGGACCAAAGATACTCTCTCAGATAAGTTAATGTAACAAAGTTGTAAAAAAAACAATATTTTTGCATGTACTGGCACCAAAGCTAATCTGGTATTTTTAAATGGAGACAGAGGGGTTCTTTCAAACATATATCATCATTCAGCAAAAGCGATTGTTCTGCACAAATGTAAGGTGTGATGGACAGCAGTAGTAAATGGCCACTAAGAACACAAACACAGGAAATGATTAGCAGCCGTCAGCGGGACAGCGGCGTGATTTCCCTCGCTGCTAGTCCTGGCTGTCGTTTTTCAGCTAGCACTGGCTGTAATGGCAGCTGGGCTGCCAGCAGCACTCAATCACACTGTTTATGAATCCAAACAACAGTCAGTTACATGGTGTGAGAATCCACAGAGGAGGGCCCAGAGCATTCAGCCTGTCACAGCCAGCGTCTTGGGGTTCTCCGACTGCAGATGAGATAGATGGCATGAAGAGGTACTTTCTATGAATTGTGCAAATGAAGAAACTTTGTCTACACACAAGCTTCATCATGTCTAATAAAATAACTTTTTGGACAGAAGTTGTATATGCCATTGCATTTATTATGAAGATCTGAACAGTTCACCCAAAGATTTCAGTTTGCTCAAAATCTACTCACTCTCAGCCAAGATGTATATGAGTTTGTTTCTTCATCAGAACAGATTTGGAAGTTTAGCATCAAATTACTTGCTCACCAATGGATCCTCAGCAGTGAATGCATGCCGTCAGAATGAGAGTCCAAACAGCTGATAAAAAAAAATTAATCACAATAATCCACGAGTAATCCAGAAAACTCCAGTCCATCAATTAACATTTTGTGAAGTGAAAAGCTATGCGTTTGTGAGAAACAAACCAATCATTAAGGCATTTTCATCATCTCGCCTGAATCAGGAGAGAAATATGCACAGATCAAGCGCAGTTTACAAGAGATAACGCTCCAAAATAGTTTTAAACAAATATGTTAGTGGTTTTTGATGTGAGAGGACAACAGGACTCAGAAGCATTAATAATTTAATACAGATGGAATAGATGGCGTAGATTCCTTGTAGATTACTGTGATGTTTTTCAGATGTTTGAACTCTCATTCTGACGGCACACATTTGCACAGTGTTCCATTGGTGATCATGTGGTGTAACAGCAAATTTCTCCAAATCTATTCTGGTAAAGAAACAAACTCATCTACATCTTGGATGGTCTGAGGGTGAGTAGATATTCAGGAAATCTTCATTTCTGGGTGAAACATTTCTTTAAATAATTAAAAACACCAATTCTTTGCTTTACTTTTGCAACATTAGCTATGTTTCCATCACCCTGTTTTAATGCGCATTTTGAAGTATCGCATGAGAAACGAGTGATGGAAACACCAAATTTCGAATAAAAATCCCTTAATTCGCAAAAAAGTTTTTACGCTCGCTTGAGATGGTTTTTGACTTGTGGGAAAAGGGATTTTGCGAATAAATCCCGCATGAGCGTTCAAAAAAGTCATGTGACTTTGCGCTATGGGACAGCATAACCTGACTAACCAGCGAACCGATTTAGTTGCACAGCATCTGAAATGTTGTCATGGTCATTCTGAAGTGCCCGAGCAAAGTCTGTCGTCAAAGTATTTCTGTATAACTGCCTCCCAGAACGGTCTACCACGACTGCGTTCCCAAACAGCTGACATTCACCTCCTTATTGTGATTCGTCTGCTCATTCAAAGCGCCATTAATTTATTATATTTGAGAATTATTATATTCAGTGGCTTCTCTTACTTAGTGATATTTGGTGCCAGTCAATCAGGGTATCTTCCGTCCATTCCAAATCCGTTTTCAATTAAAAAAACAGAAAACGAAAAAACTATTCGTTTTTTAATTTACCATTTTATTGCCTTTGTTTAATATTTACTTAAAGTTATATTTTTCTATTCTGCCAGACACATAATCTACTCTAAATAATGGATTTTAGAATATTGGCCTAAAAATGGAATATGACATTTTGATTTTTTAACTAAGCTGTGACCCGGAAGTTCACGCGCCGGGACGAATGGAAACGGAAGAGTGCGGATGCCGAATTCAGTCGCGAAACTTCCTTCAAGCAAGCCATGGATACATACACGCTTTTCAAGGGTCCTAAGAGGGTAACTTTAAAGGACGAAGACATGACAACTGATAAGATTGGCCGTATATTTCAGGTAATGATTTAGATTTTTTTTTTTTAATAAAACGTATCACCTATATATATATATATCATATGCCACTGCAGTGATGGGCAAACTCGCCTTATCCAGGCCAATGTCCTGCAAAGTTCAGCTGCATCCCTAATCAAGCACACCTTAGCCAGTTAATCTCTGTCTTAATGATTACTGGAATGCTACAGGCAGGCGAGTTTTATCACGGTTGGGTCTAAACTGCAGGACAGTGAGCCTGCAGGGCCGAATTTGCCCATCTGTGCCAATTATTAGAAAATGTTACAATTAAGCAAAACTATATAATCTTATAGACAACTATCAATTTTAATTTAAGGTGTGTAGTTCCAGTGTTTACATCACAGATGATAGCAACATCGCTATCTTCGCTGGAGAGAGTGGATTTTTTAGTAGTGTCGACCTTGTTGCAAGAGGACACTACGAAGGTAGTTGATTCTGCCGAGGTGCAATCACCGGACTCAAGTGTTCGACCCATTGCTACAGGCAGCACTTTTTCTGCTTTAATCAGAGTAATTATATACATTATATACAATGTAAGTTATATACCAAATATCACTGTTTAAGTGTCAAGTTCAACTTTTGAAGTAAAATGCAGCACTGGATAGCACTTTATTAAAGCTTTAATGTGACAGTTTTATACCTCAAATTACAGCATTGTTTTAATACAATTGATAATGCCTATGTTCAAAAGACTTGCTGTTTATTTTTGTACTTTGTAAAATTATTGTTCACAGAAATATGTAATAAATGTTAGTTTTATGATGAATGTCTTGTTCCTGGTATTCTTAAAGAAACCTTCATCTTCATGAATAACGTCTTGTTACATTTATGAGATGTAATATGGCTTCTTTAAAGGGTGTGAAGTCATAATTTACAGCCTGATCAAAGCACCGTGTAATGTCTGGATAATGATCAGCAAATTCTTCCTCCGCCTGGGCTCTGTCTTCCTCACAAGAAAAGGGATCTGTCCCGAATGTTGATGTTCTTGTCAGACGGGACCCCACATCTTGTTGGTACATGTCAGCAACCACGCTAAAGATGCCATTGTAATAATTTTGCCGCGTCTTTGCTCCCCCTGCCGTTGACCTTTGCAAATGCTGATGAAGAAAGGTAGCTCCGTCGTGGAAAATGTAGCTTTTTAAGATTTTGTTTATTTCATTTTTCACAATTTAGTTTTAAGAAGTAAGATTGAGAAACGAAATGTAGGAAAATGTATTAATTCCTTCTTTTTAAAATCCGTCTTCTTTTTTCTTAATTTTATGACGGATATAATAAATTGAAAAACGATTACATTTTTCGTTTTCTGTTTTTTAATTGAAAACGGATTTGGAATGGACGGAAGATACCCTGATTCCAGTTTATCAGGAAGTGATGATTTTGTTCGCTCTGACTCGTTGGATGGAAACAGTGCTTGTTCGTAAATGTTTTATGTAATATTCCAATTTTGCGCATACGTTAAATTCACAACTTTGGATGGAAACCCGGCTATTGGCACATACATTGAAACTCAAAAAACGTACCTATACACACAAATCGTGTGTATGCAGTTTCCAGCTGAAATTAACACTAGAGGCAGTAAAACTCTGACAACTCTTATTCCCTTTCACTCAAAATATGATTTGCAGGTCTACAGTTTTGATTAATAAAGCCTAATTTTCGCATAGGCCTACTTACTTGAGGAATATTATGTTATGAAATCAAAACAATTTTAACATGCTGTGAGATTTGAAAACTGATACATTCGAACATTGTCGTCATATATACAGCTTCATATGCATGAGTTTTCTAATTCAGTAGGTTTGCTCAGTAGCTCACGCCACACGGCAATGCACTTGAGTGATGAATTGCTCCGGTACCCACCCCGTGAAACTAAGGTTCAGCAAAACAGCTCAAATCCGCATAAGGATGTTAAAATAGCATGGCTGCATCAACAAATAAGTTTTTATATCACTTGTGCATTTGTTAACACTATCGGATAGGTTCAGGGTTGGGTTTGGTATAGAGGATATTTCCAACACGATAGAGCATTAGCTTTTAGCAACACTCATCGGATATTTGAATTATGAACCACTACAATACGTCCCTGAACGTAATGTAATACAAACACAGCAATACGTGCCTATAACAACGTTAGAAAAACGCCCCAGGGTCATGTATTGAACCAGTGTTTAAGCGCCACTCACTGGGTGTTTCATTTTGAAACTACCGCAAAACGTGCAGTAAGGTACTGTACATAATAAAGGTGTTGCAGAAATGGATTTAGAGGCACTCATGTATAATGAGCCTGAGTTGTTCTTTTTGATTTGTAGGTCTATAATGACCTAGACATATTTATTTATTTAAAGATCACACAACTGCCACCAAATGGCACAACTCTGTAAACTATGTTTTACAGTAATAATTTCATAATTTCAAATGCAAAAAAAGTGAACAGTTTCAGATTGTAATTCTGCATGGCAATATTTATAGAAATTCCAATAGGCAAAAATTCACAAACTGACCAGTAAATCATGCACTGTTTTTGCTGTTGTTGTTTGGAAAATGAGAATTACAGACTATGTGGATTTTAATATTTGGGTCATTTTCTCATTTAATGGCACTAATACTGGTGCACAGATTTCACTGCTCCATGTGTGTCTAATGATTAGGCTAAACATTGGAAATCCCCTCAGTCATCAGCTCATCTGTAAATAAAGTCTCCCATCTGTGTTGCCTCCCCGACAACAAAACAATCACACTCCTGCACCTGCACAGTATCCAATCCCTGTACCAGACTAAGCCATGGTACACATAGAAAGCATGGTTTGGAATATGAAAATAAGGATGGACAAAGCCATTACTGCAGGTTTCCCTCCACCTACTCCTTAGTTTGGATCATTCTCCTCCAGGGTAAAAGCCTCCTCATGGAGCCTCAGGGCTCAAATGATTCAACCTGACTGCCCTGTTATTGTGACTCCTGCTGCTTTGTCACAGAAAATGCTAGATGCAATTTGCCCCCTCAGGGGAGTCAGAATGAAGTGTCCATTTCAATTCAAGTGCTGATCTGAATTTAATATATAAACCGAAAACATATCTAAATTTTGTTTTTCACTGTCCGTTATTATAGTTAACATACTATTGATGTTTATGATAATGCGTTGAGAACATTTCACACAATATATGACTGCAGGAAACATGATACAATAAATGCATTTGAAAAGATGCATATTTATCAAAAAAATGATGAAACTGACTTCATATAATCTACATGCTCAAAAGTTTTTTTTTTCTTAAAATGATCACTTTTATGCATTAAGGATACATCAAATTGATCAAAGGTGATAGTAAAGACTTTCATAAGATTTCTATTTCAAATAAATGCTTTTCAATTGACATTTCTATTCATCAAGGCACCCTGAAAAAAATGCACCAATTTCAACAGAAATATTTATTTATTTTTATTCAAAAATAAGCAGCACAACTCTTTTGCAATATTGATAATAAAAATAAATGTTACATGAGCAGCAAAATGTAGAACAATTTCTGAAGGATTACATGAGCCTGGCAAGTATTAATGGCTACTGATATTCAGCATTACATCAGGAATAAATTACATTTAATATATATTACAACAGTTATTTAAATTCGCAATGATATTTCATAATATTACGGTTTTACTGTATATTTGATAAATGCACAACTGGTGAACATAAGAACACATTTTCTAACAGAAGTTAATTCTTTTTTATTGTAAATAAAGATTTAATGAACTCGAAGACACCATTCAATATAGTACATTCGTGTAAAAATATAAAAATAAAAATCCTATTAAGATTTCTTAATTTCAGAGAGACTATTTTTGCCAACTGCCTCATTAAGCTTCAATCTCTGAAAAGCTGCTGTGCGATAATCACGGTTATTAAAAAAAGTTAAATAAATCACAACTTAAGCAAATTAAATGCTGAATTCCACTGCTGATTATCATGTATCTAATGTTTTCAACAAACACAGATGCAGCAATCTGTTTGTAGATATTTGTTAAAATATCATCCTGCGGTGAGTAAGGGCAAGGGATCGTTTGTTTTGTTTCTGTGCACTTTGACAGCTGTGCTCTCTTATCACGGGCCAGATCAGAAGCAATATAAACACAGCGCTGAGATAATGTGCAAGCATCATGTTTACTTTACAGCAATTGTACTGCATCTCAAACATCAGAGGATAAATCGGCCCTATTAGAATAATAGTGTGAAGGACAACGGAGTAGATGAGGAGCACTGGTGAAAGAGAGAGAGATAGAGAGTAGCAACCATAACCTCCATGCATTGCAGATTTACTGATCTGTCTGCACTTTATGTGGACGAAATGGAAAAGAGAATGGTAGCATGTTTACAGCCCTATAAACTTTTCTTTAAATTCCCAAGGACTTGACCACCCTGAAACTATGTCAGAGCCGCCATAAAGCTCGGCGTAATGCCATTCTTTAAATCTGATGAAACATTTATTGATCTTCTTAGATCTTATTTTATTTTCTTCCCCTTACTTTTACCTCTAGCTGAGATACAGGAGCCGTGCTGAAAGAGGAGATGTGCATCCGAAGACTTAAAAACAAGAAACGTTAAAGGGACAGTTCACACACAAATAAAAATTCTGTCATCATTTACTCACAGAGGGTGAATTTTTTTTTAAGAATGTCCTGGCTTAACAGTCCCAGTCTCTGTTCTTTTTCATTGTAGTAAAAATAACAGAGACTGGGCCTGTTCAGCTCGAAAATTACAAAAATGCACCATAAAGTATCATCAAATTGGTCCATATGACCTGTGCACTGTTTCGAATCTTTTCAAGTCATACGATAGCTTTGTGTAAGGGACAGACTAAAACGAAACATTCTTTTCAATCAACTCTTTCGTTGATTAAGTTCACAAAACCTTTCTGTAGGGCTGCCCTTAATGTTAGCTGACGAGAAGAGTCAACAAAATTTTAATTAGTCGGTTGGTCACCAAAAAATAAATACAGCTCAGCGTTTTTAGGTGAATGTGTTATGCCACGAGTTTAGTACAAAGCTTTGTTTAGCAATTAAATGTTACATGGCAACCATGGAAATATTTTAAAACATTTAAATTTGAACCTTATGTCAGCTTTGTATTCTGTTTTTGTGATCACCCTATTTTCTACATATTTAATAGTATGTTAATAACGCTGTTTAAGGTTCAAAACACATTATTTTCCACATACCGTATATTACATACTCTGAAAAACTCTAAACTCTCTGAAAGGAAAACATGAACATTTTAAGGCCCTATGAAATTTTTTATTTTCTGCTAAATAAATTCTGGTAAATATTTTTTTTCTGGTAAATATTCCTTTAAAATAATGTTTTAATAATAATTGTATTAGTAGTAGTAGTACTATCATTGCATGCTGGAGAACATCATCATCAGGTTTAACTTGTGCAATTCATGCATCTCAGGTGCTGCTGTAATTAAAGCAAATGGAAACACTAAGAAACTGTAAAAGAAACATACAGTAGCAGACTTTTGTACCCCAGTTTTAATAGAGTATCTTTAGATCAATATCTGTATATTTGTATGAGCTCTGAACCTCGACAATACATTCTCATTTAATGTGAGCTGATTTTACAAACCTAAGGCAATGCAGAAGTGAAACTTAAAGTTGGCCTTTCTCAAATAGAGTGAATAGCTTTTGCAGCCTTGGTCCTACAATGGTCCCAACTCCAAATGATATGCCTGACTAACACATTGTACCATTAATTCTATCGTTTCTTTTGAACAGACCTGAAACATCAAGTGCATTCAACAGAAATCAAATTCGTCCTCAGGGCATAGATTCATAAGTGGGGATTTTTAATAAATTAGAAGTGATGTTTTTGTCCTCAAAAGGACGAATGGCAACATTGATTATGTGCAGTGCATTGGGTTCCATCTACATTATAAAGCCAAGGATTTTGAATCAATAGTAATTAGAGTGTTAACTAATGTAGTGGAGCTTTTAGTGTTATCATATGCTCACTCTAAAGTATTAGGATTTGCCTGTTTGTTTCTTAGTTCATTATAAAGCCATCAGTCCTTGGGTAATCATAATAATATGTGAGTTTAGCTGTTTCATAATCTCTCTGTAATAAGCTTGTTTGGTTACTATGTTCAAGAGATGATGAAACTCACAATTTCAACAAAAATAACATTAAGAGATGAGTTCACTAAACATTTTCTGTTCATAATGGCAGCAGTTATTCATCAAATGATGATCCAATGATGGAAAACAACAGGCATATATCTAGTCACGGTGTAGTCAAAGGTAATTCTAACATCTGAAAACATTCTGGTGTCTGGGTTGCACTTGTAATGCCAGCAAATAAATAGTTTTCATGGCCATTTAAAAATTGTTTTCATGGCCATTTAAAAAACTAAATAAAAAATAATAGACTAGCTATAATGACATATTCATTTATATTAATATTCACCAAGCATTTACTCTGTTTTGAACTACATGAGTGGGTCGAGTGAATCCTCCTCTTTCTGGGTTCTGCACGATCTTCATTAGTTCATTCTTTATTGTCTGACTTTGTCTCGCCTCCATTTCAGTTGTGTTCATTATGCAAACAGAAGGGCTATTCCGAAAATGAACTAAGTACCGTGTTTCAAAAAGGCTGATTAGAACATTAATTGTTCATATGGTGCTTTCACATTTAAAAAGCCACATTTTTTTGCAGTTAATTATGTGCAGTTGTATAACAGACTGTTTTAATAAACTGGGCCTCTAGTTTGGAAATAAGGTCTGTGTTGCAGCGCAATTAGAAAAAAAAAAAATCTGGCTGCTCATTCATATGGAAATGATCACCCTTCGCCCTGCAGGAATGTATACAACAAATGATCTGATAGGGTTTCGCTTAATAAGAGGGTGGAATGTGATTAAAGTTTACACGTAATCTCCACATATCATGAATCCAATGAGGCTTCAAATTCGTACACGCAAGGACGCTCAGACTTTGTCTCTGCTCAGTGTGGATGTCCACAGTTTGGTCCAGAATTTTAAATACTTAACCTTTTGTCTCCATAATAGGATTATGTGCTCTGAATTTTTTTCCGGTGCTCCAAAAATAGTGCCTATTATGTTTCATTCTATTGATTTAAGCCTTATTTTCAAATAAGGTTTTGAAAACCCAGACAAGTCAAGAGAATGTTGCTTGATTTTCATTCCCAAGGTTCAGTGAGCTAAGCGCTTAAAAGAAGTTTAGGGGAACTGCCAAAGTGCCCGTCTTCACAGGGAGCACCTGTGCTTAATAGTATCATTCTTTGACTCAATGGATTTTTTTGAACAGTCGAGAGCAAAATTGTCAGTACAAAAGTGCGGGCAGGTAAAATCTGCAGGGAGAAACTTCTAGTGAAAATGCCTGGCACACATGCTCACAAACACAATTTCAGAGTGGACAAACTGAGCAGAACTCTTGGTATTTCCGAGCACATTCCTGGCATGTTGTGTCGTAATGAAATATGACAAGAGATTTATTCGCTGCACTAATTATTTGTTTGGAGGTAATTTGTTATAATGAGAATGCAGAGACACTGTCTTTGTTTTGTAATTGAATAACACACGAATAATGAATTGGTCAGATCCTCTGCAGCAGCTGTTTTGGTCTTTGTAATGTAACTCATCTAAATGAAACAACTTCACTCATTTAGAGTGACGAACACACACTCACACACAGCAGGAGAGCAAGAACACAACATTTATTTTAACACTGCGGTATTTTTAAGAGAATATAATGTTGAAAGGCAACTGTAGGTTATTCCTTGCTTTGTCCTAGTTTTACATAAATAGTTACTTGAGTTAGAAATATAGTTATTTTTCATTATATCCACAAGAACAAATCAAATGATGATGGTGGATACAGAGTTCAGAGGTTTTCACAAAGAGCTGTTAAAAAACATACATAAATGTATCTTTACGCTCCAGTTGCCTGATGCTTATTATAATTTCAAAACACATTTTTAAACAACGGCTTTTAAAGCTCTACATTAATCAATTACACTGTTTAATTAAGTTAACATTGAGTGTATGGGAATTCATTTCCCTTGTGTTATAAAAAGATAAACTGATTTATTTTGCACTTAGTGCGTGACAAAATATTTCAATTATCGTTAGTAATGTAAGCTTGTAATGACACCTTTATTAGCTGTCAAGTGTTTTATTTATTTACTATAAATATAGTGGGGTTCAAAAGTCTGAGACCACACTGAACATCTGGATTTTCTTTTTTTATTTAAACAAAGAAAATACATATTTTTAGGATTTAACAGTTACAGTTACTCAGGTTCTTTTTTTTGTTGAAAGAAATGAATACTATTATTCAACAAGGACACATTAAATCCATCAAAAGTGTTAGTAAAGACGTTTACATTCTTACAAAAAAAATCAAGTTCAAATAAATGCTGTTCTTTTGAACTTTATATTCATCAAAGAATCCTAAAAAAAAAAAATGTTTCAACACTGATAAGAAATGTTTATTGAGCAACAAATAAGCATATTAAAATTATTCCTGAAGGATCATGTGACAATGAAGACTGCAGTAATGATGCTGAAAATTCAGCTTTGCCATCACAGGAATAAATTAAATCTTAAATATATTAAAATAGAAATAAATTATTTTAAACTGTAACAATATTTCACAACATTACAGTTTTTTTTTTACTGTATTTTGATCAAGCAAATTAGCAAATAAATGCACACACATACCTGTATGCGTGTGTGTTAAATGCTAGAATCTTTAATTGACTAATTTCAGTTGGATTGACAAAGCCTGTATATCCTATTTCTGCAATGAGTTTGTGGGTATTCAAATAAATTATTGCATCTTATCTCTAGACACATTATGGTAATGGTTTATGGTATTATAGTCTTCAACGAGCCTGCATGCATGTGCTGGCTGAATTGATGTAAAGCTCTATTAAAATAGATGGCAATATTTTTCAGGGGTGCGAGGGTCACTCTGTCTCGCAGGACAGGTTCGGCTATTCCCAGCGGCTGTTGACTTATGCTTGGCTGTCTGGTAATTAGGCCAGGTAATAGCCTGCTCTGATGAGGAATGTGTACGGGAGCCACAAGAGAAAGAGCTTATAATTGAGTGATCAGCCTGGGACTACCATCAGCTAACAGCAATAAAGTGCACTGATCAACAAAAAACGTGCTGCAGCAAAAGTGGATAGACAGCACATACACACATTCCAGGCTGTAAACATTTATCATTGTTTATGTTGCACACATCCACCTGTGTTACATTTATCAGAGCACTAGTAAGTTCTGATTCCTACCCATGTAAAAATGATGCTGAAGAGTTATTCTAGTTTTATCCTTTTCAAAAATCCTACTTATTTTTCTAGGTATTTATATGTAAAGTTTACCTTTAACACTTACACGCAGAAACATATATGATTGTATTGACTCACTTTCGTCCGGTCCCTTGAACAGTACTACGTTTACGTTATCACCTCAAAACCCTCTTACCATAGTGCATGATATGTTTGCATCACATATCGATCTCCATATGCATGGCTTTTCCAACTTGGTAAGATTGCTCAATAGCTCACCTGATGCAGCACTGGATCCTTAAGTGCAAGTCCTGTGAAACACAGTTCGACAAAAGAGCTCAAAGCTGTGTAAAAACCAGGTAAAATGGCATGGTTGCTTCAGCAAATGCAAATTTATCTCTCTTTTTTTTTTTTCTTTAACACTATTGATTGGGTTTAGGGTAAGGTTTAATGTAGGTGGTTTTCAAACACGGTAAAGCATTAACTTTGAATGACACTCATCAGGCATTTGATTTCTGAAGCAACGTAAAAAATGTTGCAGCAGTCACATATAATTTTTTTCAGAGAAACTGAACACACGTTTTAGTGCCACACACTGTACACATTTCACTTTGAAACGGTTGCAAGACGTGCAAGAAGCAACATCATTTTTTGCAAAATTGTCACCAGAGGCACATATTTTGCATGAACCTGGGTTGACCATTTTCAAATGTCTCAAGTTGTTCATTTGTAAATTTCACAACTTATTTAAATGCTGTCAATATGTTAATAATATACATTTCAGTGTCTATGCAAAATATATGAAATCGCATATGTGATAAAATCACACTTTATGTACAAATACTTATGATTACTAATGTGATCAAGTTGTTTTTTCATGCACGCAGTCTGATCCAACAGAATGATGGATATTTGAAGAGACAACAACAAATGGAAGATGATCAAAAAACCAGCCCTTCTAGTTATCCAAAGAAAACAAAATGAAAGGAACATCCCTGCTGACTGATTGGAGACGGATTGGAATTCTAGTCATATATAAATGGCGAACGGACTCTAATAAGTAGTATCTGTGACAGTGTCTGACTTTTAATTGCTTAATGAGGGCCAAGGATCATGATAACTGAACTCTCATTTCATGTTTGCTGGAAAGTGTTTGCTAATACTGGCACTGTCTTCATTAGTCTTGGCTCTGAAGCTAAAAGGGGCCAACTTCTGACCTCTTGAGAATTGGACGTTATCAGACACAAATTGATGTTTGGTTCCACATCTGTTTCCAGCCTCTAGCTCAGCTTTAGTTCTTTGATCATTTTTCAAAGCAACACACTGCAAAAAGCCTTTATATCTCTGCCTTTAACAGAGAGGGATGTTTTCAGAGATGAGTCCTATTCATGTTGTCTTGTTAAGCACCCTAATGAATGCACCACTAGCGAGTGTTTATATGTGAGGCCATCGCTCATTTCAGTGAAAAAGAGAAAAAAAGCAAAGAACAAATTTTACCAGCTTGTACTCATCCTCATGTTGTTCCAAAACTATATGACTTTTGATGTTTTTGTCCATACAATGAAAGTCATTAGGGACTAAACCAAAACTGGACGCCATTGACTTCCAGTGTATGGACAAATAAAATGAGAAGGACATTCTTACAGGTTTAGAACATCATGAGGGTGAGTAAATGATTAAAAGACTGAATTTAAATTTTTGGGCAAATTATCCCTGACCACATAAAATGTAAGTATTGAAAATAATAAATGTTCAAACCCCCCTATATACTGTACATAGTTCTTGAATCCTCTTTCATGACTTTCACTTGTTTTGTCATTTGCCCTATTGTACAGTCCTCACAATGAAATTTACATTCAGCCAAAGGAATGTCATTCTCTGAGAAGCGAGTGATGTGTCTCATTGTTTAAAAATTCTTAGTAAATTATCTCTTCGAGTTTATGTCCATGACTGTCTGGCAACGGCTCTGGTTTGAAAGGAAAATGGATAGGGAGCAACTGTCTCTTGTTTTGTTCCAGTTTATAACTAATAAACAGCAAAATTATAGAGTGTTGTAGCCATGACGTTGAAACCCGAAAGACAAATTTGCCACGTTTTCCTTGAGATTTTCAGATGTTTTTATAATGTTTTTTTTAATTTTTTATTCATCAGTAAGGTCTCTGGTAAATGTAAATGTATGGATCCATAGCAACATCAATGCCCATATCTTGTGCAAATTTAATTTCCTATCGATATAATCTCCTGTCCAGTTTTTCTTTTTGAAAATGATCACACATGAAAAGCTCTTTGCAATCATATGCACTTACACAGTAACTAGACAGAATTGTTGAGACCAATGAGAAAAAGCGGCTGCAAGCCAACTAAGAGATTTAAAGTCCAGCAATGGCAGGAAGCTTCAGAAGTATGGCTATTGTCAGAAAGTAATTCCATTTCATGAATAAGCGCTTGACTGCATACAGTGACAGCCTAGTCTTCAGCCTGTCTCTCTTGGCATTTCTGCCCGCGCCAAACACTGACAGAATGTCATTTTAATGTTTGCAAATTCCAGGGTGAGAGCGAAGCATTCTTCTCATCCTTTTTTCAACTTGCGCCACACCGAAGGATGTTCAAAATAAACGTAAATAGAAAAAAAGGAAACTGACTGACATGCTCCATCTTATCTAATTGAATGTCTACTACTACATAAAAGCATTGCGAGTTTGAGTGAGGCCCTTATTTTGATGCAAAAGGAAAAGAAAGGCGCTGAACTGGTACATACTACCCTAATGGAAAATCTAGGTCAAGCATGGTGGTCAAGATGGTTGTAACTTAGGTCAGACAAAACAGATATCACAGTAATGTTATTTATTTATTTATTTTTGATGGCCCTATCAGTCTAACTATAAAAAAAAATTATACAATGCATTTTAATATTTTTTCAGATAATATATATATATATATATATATATATATATATATATATATATATATATATTCTATACTATCAGAACCAGTTTTTCCCCCCTCAAGCTGTGCACTTTAGTTCTCTACTTGTTTGAACAACAACAAAACTCTGTAATTGAAAACATATACAAGGATCTATTTGAAGGTCCACCTTGGATCTTGTGGAGCAGACAAGCTGTTATTGCCTCTAACACAGGACACTTTAACCACTTAAATAATACTTGTGGTTATGCTCTAAAGTTGCCTGCACTGTTGTGATTGTGCACAGACATGCAAAAACAATTATTAGGCTGGTTTTATCAACATATGTGATTTTTGTATTTTTTTTGTGAAGCACTGTGTTCTTAAAGTGTGTGAGAAGCTGATATTGCCTGCAAATGAGGCCAAAAGATCAAAACCGACGTGTTAATGCACAGGTCGGACAGAAGCATATGCCTAGTGGGACGTGGATGCAATCTTCTTTCAGCCGGGTCTAACTGAGCCTGACAGTTTTCCTTTTCTGAACATGCACGAAGAGATGCATTATGCATGAGAGGCCTGTGTACCATATGCCCACCTCTTTACTGACTGGCCCCTTTAAATGTGCTGCCTGGAACAGCCACGCCTGACAACAAAAACACACCTAACCATGTATTACCTCGCCTTAGATGACATTTGTCCGAGGAATTGTGTTTGCAGTCATGTAAAGTTTAAATAAACTTCTTCAAAATCCTATAGAACATACAGGAGATTGTGTAAAGTATACAGTAAGCATAACATGATTTGCTCTGCAGTAAAGACCAATTTAATTAAAAACTGACGCCGTTCCAGTTATGATTCACTTCAGATTTCAGATCTTGGACTTTTTCAACATCAAATCTTCGATATTATCGCTAAAATGATCGAAAATGCTACATAAAATAAAAATGTGAGGCAATCATTTAAAATCCAGTTGAATTGTGTGCGTTCGTGTGACAGCGATATCGAGTGTTTCCAGATTCTCGAACAAATGACTCTTTTAAACCGATTATTTTAATGAGTCAGTCAAAATGGTTCACAAAACACCCTGCGTTCCATTCGGAAGGGCTCATCCCTATGCCCTAATACCTTCTAAGGGTTCACCCTTCGGAGTGAGAGCTTCGAAGGGTTGAATGGTGTAGGGGACCAAACAACTGTTTCTTGAAGTGCCCTTCTGTGTCATCATCACGTGCCCACACGGAGGCGCCGTCATCATGCAAAGAATCTGCGCAAAGGATCATGGGAGGATGAAGTGTCCATCAGTTGTCCTTCCGAAGTGCTCTTTGAAGTGGCCAGTTTTGAGCACTTCTGTTTGCAACGACCCTTCAATATGGCGGCCATGATTGTTTTCACTCCGAAGTACCTTTCAGAGGGCGATATATCCCCTTTGGAACGCACTGACAGTCTCCAATTCGCTCGTGATTTACCGGTTTGATTCAGACTCAACAAATCGTACAAAGCTTTTCACATCCTTCCTGAACCACCCGTGATTTTTTTTGGTTATGCCTGATTCGAAATGAACCGAACTTATTACTGTGATGTTACAGTAGGGGAAAGTGGGGACGAAAGTAACAAAGCGATTTTCTCAGAGCCCTGACTACATTTGCTTTCCAAGCTGTGACAGCACATTCAGCACGCAACCCTTGACGGAGCTGAGAAATATCACGTGATTTCATCATCGTTTCCCGCGGTTAAGTCTGGAAAGCAGTTTTCGAGTACAATAAGTAAATTACTGAAGCGGTATTTATTTATTTTTTTCAAATTAGTTGTGTTGTGTTTCTCGTTTCATGTGTCACAGTAATGATCAATCTACAGGGTATTTAGAACCGTAACACATCCTGAAGTTTGTCTTTTCAGAGTTTTTCAGTATAAAAATAAATGGGTTTAAACGTCAGGTGTTCCTGTCGGGATGTTACTTTTGTCCCCCTACAGTGACAACAAGTGTGTTTTTATTTGTCCCGCTGCATGCTAATGTGGTGACTTTCTGTGTCTTGCATCATTTATTAAAACATGTTTATGTCGTATTATACCAAAAGAATATGCCAAGAGTGAGGGTCAGAAAAACAGACAGAGGTCTGATTCAGCCAGATGTTCATGAGAGGGCGTTTATGGACATAGGCCTATCTGTCAGGAACATCAGTCTCAGGGCAGCTGCTATGTCACATTTACTTTAGTTATATTTAGGTTTTAGCCATACCTTAGATTTTCCACCTCCACCTATGAATTTGCAGTGTTTCCAGATGTTTTTATGCACATTTTGAATTTATGCATAAAAACAACTGTATGGAAACATGAACTGGCCTACTGTTACATTATGTTGAGAATTTATATTATGTTAATTTAATTAAATTTTCATATTGTTCATTCTGTTAAAAACATTTTTTTTCTAAAAATAAATTGAATAAATAAATAAATCTTCTAAACAATTCAAGTGTGTACAGTCGGATTTTGAAACATTTGATGAAACTGAAATTTAAAATGAACTTTTTGAATAAAATTTAGAATTAATTACTTTTTTGCAAAGATAAAGGACAAAATATTTTTGCAGTTACATATTAACAAGGTCACAGTCAGGTATCTTTAATACAAATAAGAGTAACACAAAAAATCTAGCATGTATTGTTGTGTTACTTTTGACCCACCTGTGTGTTACTTTCGGCCCAACCGACGGAGTCGAAAGTAACAATGTGCAACTTATGTTCAAAGTGAAATGATACTTTAGTCTTTCTACATTTGTACAAAATACCACCTAGTATTGATAGACCACACTTCTGAGTTATTGGCTGCAGCAAAAATATATATCTGTCTACAAAATAATCTTTTTAAATTATATTTTTCTGAAAAATGGTACTTTCGTCTCCACTTTCCCTAAGTCTATTTACAGGCTGGGTTGTTCATTTGGCAACCAGTTCAAGAAACATATTCAAAAAAGCTTTGCTGTAATAAATTATATAACTATGTGTAAATGTTTATAAAGACAATTAAATTCAAATGTAAATATTTTACATAATATTAATTTATTAACATTAAATACAACACAAATGTATTTATTTATTTATATTCTACATTCCAAATATTCTAGACCATGTGAATTATTTATGTCATAAATACAATCAGGATTATACTTTCCTCAGACAACCAAAGGTAGGTTACCCTATTTCAGAAAACTAAATAAAAAGACTGAAATGACAGATTGCATTTAATTTTGACAGTGATATTTCAGAGTGATGCCAAAGATGTCATCCCGTGTTAACATAATAATACACTACGAACTCTCGATTGCTAGTTGTCCAACTGCATAATACTTGCTTTTCTGCTGACATCCTCAAGATGTGATTATGAAAACACCTCTTCCCAGAGAGACCTATTTTCAGAGTTATCAAATAATATGTTTACAATTTCTTCAAAAGTCTATGAAAAGCTTCTCAAATGTGCAGAGTTCTCAGGTGTGTCCCTGTCAGAAGGCTGTGTACGAGTTCGAATAATTGCCAGACTGCATTTGTCCTCCACATCTGCATATCAATAGTGCCCAAACTATGTGGACATTTGATGTGCCGCAGTATTTTCAGAGCCTTTTAATGGTGACTCAATAAAAGCAGGTATCTTTTTATGAGCAAAAACAGTCTACATCCTGAAACAATTACGACCACCCCAAACCTCAAAATATGACTAGCTATTTTGCCTCTAATTTAAGCTTGAACGTTATTAGACATGCAAAAATCAATCAATGTCAAATCTACAACATAAATTACCAATATGCACTCCAAAACAATCTGCATGCTATGACATGGCGCCTATGTATTATGCTTATGGATTGGGATTCCTGACATTTTGCTGCTCTTTAAAAAGCAGCGGTGAGTGAGCAGGCTGGACAGTGAGAAGTTATGAAGTGGTGGAAGACATTTATCCATATGTCAGTGATAAGAAGCAACCTGTCAAAGGCTTGATGCCAAACTGCACCACCCGATGCGTAAACACTCACACACGGACAGTTCTTTTGGGCGATCAATGCCAGTTAGAGGCATTTTAGAAATCATCGATAACAAACACACCTCCGTTCTCTTTCTTATTCCATCCTGTATCTGTCAAGAGCAAATTTGTCAATTGCCTAAGAAGTGGAAACAGCATTATTATTGACCACACTGTCTGCATTTATGTGTGTGTAAGTGACTGCCGTCACGATGGAAGCGTTGATGGAAACGCAGGGCTGTGACAAATGTTCCCCATTGACATGTTTACTAAATGTCCTTTTAATGCGGCTGTAGCTATTAAGTGCACACTTTGGAAAGATAAATGAGACAGTTTGAAATTGTGTAATCATGTTTATGTATTCAGTGGGATTCTGCTCTGTTATATTAGTCTGTGAGACCAACTAGATGGGCTTGAACCATCTAAGACTAAGATTTTTTACAGCATGGTTCCTGACAAAGTTAACAAATTGCCTATGGCAGATTATTTTCTAATATTTGTGTTTCCTCCGATGACTTGTTTTGCAAAATTTGATCAAGCCTTGGTAGCTATTGTGATTGCAAACATGGCAATATGTTGCAGTAGCTCGGCCCATTAGAAAGACTTTAATTCTCACTATAGAGAGCTTGCTGATTCATGAGGCCTAGAGGAGTAATAACGCAGAGATTTATCCCCCGCTAACAGAGTTGCAAATGGGACAGCCAAGAGAAGCTAATGATGTACTGTTGCTGCCAGTTAGCCAACATTTTAGCACCCAAACAAAGATGGATTTAGGAAGAATAGTAAGCATGTTAGCATCCATATTTCTTCTAGGTTGTCACAAGGGATTTTTGAGGGACAAAATTAGATTTAGTCTTCTTATAGAGAAGATAAATATCGGCAAAATATTTTCAATTTTTTAAAATATGGATACACATACATTACTGTTCAAAAGTTTGGGGTCTGTAAGATTTATTTGTTTGATTGACCGGTGGGACAGCTTCCTCATTTTTAATTGCTCTCAACAAGTGAAGCAAAAGGACTAATTAAAAGATCGTTTGACACACTGGAATTGGCAGCTATTGCACACAATATACTAGTGTTTCACAAGTTGTGTGATTTTTAATAACAAGCACAGCAGGCTATCATGACTGACTGATGTCTGGTTGGAGCAGGGATATTTAGGCTATTGCTTTTACTGATTATTATTATTTAAAAAAAAAAATTTTTTTGGAAAGAAATTAATACTTTTATTAAGCAACGATGCATTATCTTAAGCAAAAGTGATAGTAAAGACATTTATAATGTTACAAAAAAAGCTGTTCTTCATGAAAGAATCCTGTAAAAATATCTGCTTTCCATAAAAATATTAGGCACAACTGTTTTTAACACTGATAATAAAAGGAAATGTTTCCTGATCACTAAATCAGTATATTAGGGTGATTTCTGAAGGATCATGTGACACTGAAGTATGGAAGCCCATTTCTACAAAACAAAAAAAGGTAATTACAATGTTTTATCTAACAATTTGGATGGGCTTTCTAGTAATTCAGTTAACATTTCACAGTTAACAGTTTATTTTTATTTATCTATTTTTTATTTCTTTATTTCTCTGAATTCTCATAATTGCAAGAAAAAAGTTTGAATTGTGAGAAAAAAAGTCAGAATCACCATTTATTTATTTCCCTGTCATAAAAACAAGCTTCCATAAGGATAGAGTAATGGCTGCTGAAAATTTATTTTTGTCAACATAGTATATAAAGTTAAATAAAAAAAATAGTAATATACTTCTTTAAAAAAATATAAATAAAATATATATAAATAAACCTTACTGACCCCACACTTACCTGGTTCCATCGTGATTAATATGTATTATATAAAAGAGGAGGTGAATCCTTGAATAAAAGCAAAGCAGACCTATTTGTGTACGTAACATCGCATTCCTTTAACCAGCTTCTACAGCAATCCATAAACACAGCAGCTAAGCATTAACATTCTGTAGCAGCCATCAATGATATACCAGCCGAAACTGCTATGACAGAAAAAGCTTTAACTATACCCCATTCAAATTCTATGTAGACTTTCTCAGCTCACTACAGAGATCATCCGACAGATAAAATAATCACTCTGCGGGGAAAGCGTAGTGAGCTTGTTGCTGTCTCTGAATGAATAGTGTGCCATGAAGTTCCTGTCTCATATTGATTAGCAGGTGAATGACTGAGCCAGTACAAACCTATTATTTCTATTATTTGTATGTCAGTTCTCTTTCCATCACAATCTGCTGAAGTTTTATGAGCTTTGGCAGTGTGTGCGAATGAGACAGTGAAACAAATGGAGAGACTAGTTGTTTTTTTACATTGTACTGTTTAATAAAAGCCAGCAAATAAACAATTAAAAATCAACTTAAATAATGGATATTAAGAGCAGTGCAATACAAGACAATACTGAACCTATGAAATAGTATTTCATTAAACAAAAAAAAAAACTATTTATGATTTTATGGTTATGCAAATGATAACAATAACTCAGTTTTCTCTCTCAACTGGTGTTCTATAATGGTAGGCTACCTGCTGCATTCAAATGTCAGTTTATAATACCAGTTTTTGGTAAACACAGACAGCAGGTTACAATATTTAAAGAGAAATATACACCGGTTATGTTTCTATATGACAAATAAATTGCCTTATAAAGAATATTCCTAAAAAGAATGTCACTGTTACACTTTTGTCACAGATTATATATTTGCACCCTAAAAAAATAAATATACACATTTTGAACACAGTGTAAGTAGCAAAAGATCAATATGAGCTGCTATGAGAACTAGCATAAGACTGATTCTTGAGACATGGGACAAAACACAGAAAAAAATGGACTTATAAATAAATAAATAAATAAATCAGATGATCTTCAAATAAATGTACCATTTCGTTTATTGTGCTTATATATTTTTTCATAACCTTGATATGTTAGCTTGGTCATACAAATTGTGAAGAAACAATATATAACATCCAAATTGAATTACAGGCAAGCAAATCCACAGCCAGTTTTGTCTCTGTACTCAAGAATCAGCGATAAATTATGGAAAATATATTTTAAAGTCGGCATAAAAGCCTACAGCAACATTTAGTCTATTTGGAGTTTGTTCTTTGATTCGACGAGTCCACTTTGAAGAGGTAAGGAGCAATTAATTGCACATTACAGTACAAAGCACTGATTAAAAATAGACACTTTTAATGAACATTCACACACACACACACACACACACACACACATTTCCATACATGCATACACAAAAAACAAACAAACACATAATCTGACAGAAGTATAGACAGAGATAAGAAGAAAGGGAGTGAGCACAGGTGGGCCTCCATTTACAGACTCTATTTTGCTGGGAAGTCGAGGAGAGATCACAGCAGAGAAACAGAGATCTCTGAAAGAATAACAGAAAAAGGTCAAAGGTCACAAAGCATGTCAACATTAAGGACACAATTCTGATATCTGACCCGAGTACAAAAAGATACAAGATGATTTGTTGTATTTTCATATATATATATATATATATATATATATATATACAGTGGTGTGAAAAAGTGTTGGCCCCCTTCCTGATTTCTTATTTTTTTGCATGTTTGTCACACTTTAATGTTTCAGATCACCCACTGTATATATATATATATATATATATATATATATACATAAATTGGTGGATGTACTGGCAAACTGCTTCTTCCCTGGCATAATCTCTCCAACCAGTTAAAACATTAACTGGTTTCAATGCAAACTGTACAATTTATTATAAAATTGTCCTGAGGTTTGGGTGATGTGAATTATGATTTGTGGTCAGACTTAAAGTTTTAATTAAGAGCAAGCCTAAGTTTGGAAGTGAAGTGGTTCATTAATCACCCAACTAGGCAATCCATAAAAGGCCATAGCTCATCACTTTAATCTGAAATTTTCTTTATTCAGAGCGCAAACAAGAAACCTTTAAGTAAATGAGAGTTAGGGAGGCATTATTCCTTGTCACTAGACGTGGGTTAGTATTCAGTGCTTGTTATCCAACATCAAACTTACATTTTCATCTTGTGTGGTAGCTACGCTACGCTACACTACACTACAATAAACAGTCTTTGCTGCTTAATATTCATTTGGCAAGGATACATTAAATTGACCAAAAGTGATTATAAAGACAAATGTTACAAAATGTAAAAAAACAAATAAAAGAATAATAATGTAAAATAAAAGAATCCTTAAAAAATGTGTAAGTTACCACAAACATATTAGGCAGCAAAAACTGTTTTCAATAGTTAATAATGACAATCATTAACACTGAAGACTGTATTAATGTCAGCTGAAAATTCAGCTTTGCACTCACAGGAATGAATTACATTTTAAACTGTAATCGAAATGGAAAAGTCATTTTAAATTGTAGTAATATTGTTTGTACTGTATGTTTGATCAAATGCATAGAGCCTTTCTGAGCATAAGCAAATTCTTTCAAAAACAATAAATAAACAAACAAACATATAGGTGTGAGTGTGTTTCTTAATCATTTGACAGATTGTTCTAAGCATAAATTAAGGATAATGCTTTAAAAAAAAATGTCAATGAGATATGAAACAAACTTATTTTTATATTTACTTTGTAATATTCCAACTGATATTCAGTATAACAGCACACTTGCTTGTGTGATATTCCTTAAATCTGTGACTTGTCCCCATCAGCAGTCGCAGTCCATCTGTGCAATAGAATGTGAACGATTCTGTAAGCAACTGACCAAAACGAATGAATCAGCTTTTACGTAACTTGGTAAGAGACCAGCCAGTCGCTCTACTTGAAAACGTTGCTAAGCACTTCCCACTGTCTGCACAATTACCTCACAATTACTCTCTCTTTCTCTCTCTCTCTCTATCTAGCTATCTATCACAATTACTCATTTCACTCACTGTGCCTAAGGCTTCCCGGTCACGTCACCAGGGTCTGAACTGTAAGTTTGATCTCAAATGACCTGTCTCTGCCCATCTGGGTCTGCAGCGCTGATCTGAGGCCAGTGCTGACACACGAAGACCTCAGAACAGTCCAATAAAATAAGAGTGAAGGGCACTGCAGCCTTTTGATCTACTTCTTTACCTGCTTTAACCTCCCCACCCATGTGGAGTGGCTTCTCATCCACGCACACACATAAATAAAACATAATAACAGAACAATGGAAAATCTATGAGGATTGTGACAAGAAGAGGTTAAGAAAATAAAGCCAATAAAAGGGGAAAATGAGGTATACAGTATTTACTATAAGTGGGATGCAACAAAACAATTGCAGATAGATATTCTATAGAAAAGGTCTGCATACTCGAATGCAAAAAAATTAAAATAAAATAAAATAACAGTACTTTAATGCATTACACAATTCATTTGAAAAAAAAATGTTATGCTCACCAGGGCTGAATTTATTGATAAAAAATACAGTAAAACAGTAATATTGTGAAATATTATTACAATTTAAAATATCTATTTTACATTTTAATATATTTTTAAATGTAATTTATTCCAGTGATGGAAAAGCTGAATTTTTAGCAGTCATTACTCAAGTCATCAGTGACACATGATCTTTCAGAAAACAAGTAAGTAACATTTAATATTATTATAATGATGAAGATGATGATGATTATTATTATCCTGTTGTGTTACTTAATATTTTTGTGGAAACCATAAAGCATTTTAAGATTCATTGATGAGTAGAAAGGTGCTTTTTATAATGTAAACGTTTTTTTTTATTATTATTTTATTTAATATATCACTGCTGAATAATAAAATAAAGTAAAATAATCAATTCTTCCTGACCCCAAATCTTTTAAATGGTAGTGTATATGCAAACAAATAAGTTCTTACATGCCTAAACATTAAATGGGAATTTTAGTCTGCTTTTGGACTGTTTGGTATGTTTGTATTATATGCATAAAAATATATCTTTCAAATTGTTATAGCAGATCAGATTTGGATGAACTATACCTTTAAGTTGGTGTATTTTTAAGGTGACATTTGTGTGACATACAGTGCATGCATTTCACCATGACAAACTTTTCTATTCAGTCCAATTCCCTTTACAATACACACTATTTTAATGTCACATAAATGTTTGTGTTCTCATAATTGTTATTGCCACACTGTGATTTGCAATATTGTTTCAAAAACAGCCAGATACGTGTGACTAAACATCTCATCTGAATTCCTGTAATATCAAGAACAGCAACAAAATAAATGTCAAATGATGATTCTAACAAAAAGGAGAGGAGGAGGTTTTTAATGTGTGTGTGTGTGTGAATCTGGAAAAAAAAAACAATTTGGAGAGGCAGAGAGAGAAATTACAGATAAGCATTATGTGAACGTCTGAAAAAAGGTCTCCGAAACGTCCATCAGTTGTGAAGTCATTGTCGCCACTGTGTGGGAATCTTGTCTGAGCCGATGAGAGAGAGCGGGTAGTAAGTGAGAGGAAGGGTAAAGAGAGTAAAAGGATGAAAGGATGGGGAACTGAGAAAGAAGGAACACCTGCTTTGAAGTGACAGAGATCAGAGGGCAACCTCTATCCAGTCTCTCTGGCCAAGAAGCTCGCTCTGCTGGCTACGTCCACATCAAAGGCTGCTTCACAGCCACCGCGGGGAGGATCTCCCCCAGCCACCGAGCTCACAAGTCTCGCTCTTCCTGCGTGCCAACTGTGCCACTATAGCCATTATACCAGAGTGGAAATGACATGAGAGGGGAGCTAGAGAGCCTCCAAAACAACTCGCAGGCTTATGAGACAGAGTTGAAGTGATGAGGAATCTCCTCGACATAAGCACATAAACTGGCAAACCAGAGCTATAGCTCAAGACGAGGGTGCAATAGGGCCAAGGCTCCCGAAATAAAAGGGCCCGTCTGTCACTATGCACTGCAAATCTGTCCTAAGTCATAAGGTCATCACGTGCAATGAGCAAAAGACTGAATTTTAGGTAATTTGATCTAAAATTTAATACATTAAATGTTGCATATGTACTGTATGTACTTAAGTAATCTTTAAATATAAACAAAAAAATTAACGCTTGATCATTTTCTCAACAATGGATCCTCTGCAGTAAATGGGTGCCATCAAAATGAGAGACCAAACAGCTGATAAAAACATCACAATAATCCACAAGTAAACCACATGACTCCAGTTCATCAATTAATGTCAGCAAAAAGCTGCATAATTATTAAGAAAACAAACCCATCATTAAGGCATTTTAACTTTAAACAATCGCTTCTGGCCAAAATACGAGTCCATAATCCATAATTGAGTTCCACTAGAAAAACGTTTTTTGCCCTGTTGTCCTCTCACTACAAAATCCACCAACTTATTTGTTTAGAACTGTTTTAGACTTGTCTTCCCTTGTAAATGGTGCTTGATCTGTGCATATTTCTCTCCTTATTCAGGCAAGATGAATTTTTCACTCGAGAATGTAATATTGTGGATAGAGGACTTGGAATTTACTGTAGCTGCAAAAGCAAAGGTTTTGATACAAACATGCAGTTTCTCACTTCAAGATGTTAAGTGATGAACTGGAGTGGTGTGGATTACTCGTGGATTATTGTGATGTTCTGATCAGCTGTTTGGACTTCTGACGGCACCCATTCACTGCAGAGGATCCATTAGTAATCAAATGCAATATAGCAAGTGTAATGTAATGCTAATTTTCTCCAAATCTGTTCCAATGAAGAAGAAAAAAAAAAAAACACATCTCTTGGATGGCCAAGACAAAATTTTCAGCAAATATTAATTTGCTTTAAAACGATAGTTCACCCCAAAATGGAAATTCGGTCATCTTTTATCATATCGTTCCAAACCTGCATGACTTTCTTCTATGGATCACACAAGATGATACAAACAAAAACAAACAAACATAAATAAATAAAAATAAAAATAGTAATAATACAAAGTTCACCTCCATAAACGCCATTAGATTGCCAAAGAAAGATGCAGGATGTCTGCAATTGTTGTCTATAACTGGAATAGTTATCTGTTATGTAGTTATGGAATAGTTAGATATAATCTATCTATCTATCTATCTATCTATCTATCTATCTATCTATCTATCTATCTATCTATCTATCTATCTATCTATCTATCTATCTATCTATCTATCATCTGTCTGTCTGTCTGTCTGCCTTATTTATCTAAACATTTGTTCAAACTAATTTTGGATCAGAGCGTGGATCAGGGAGTGAAGGAGTGAATGTTTAGTTTCCAAAAAGCATCCCAAGATGCACCTCATGTATTTTTTTGAGAGAAGAGTCAAGTTGCTACTCGCATATATTGTAACTACTAAAAGTTACAATATACACGA
Source organism: Sinocyclocheilus grahami (assembly GCF_001515645.1). Taxonomy (NCBI): domain Eukaryota; kingdom Metazoa; phylum Chordata; class Actinopteri; order Cypriniformes; family Cyprinidae; genus Sinocyclocheilus; species Sinocyclocheilus grahami. The sequence goes on along the minus strand of NW_015507314.1, from coordinate 59,075 downwards.
GCAGTAGAAAAGGGACATGGAATAAATGGAAAGAAGATGGGGAAGGATACCAGCAAATGTTGCACGCCAATCTCAATCACTTTATCTCCATAAGCATGACAGTTCAATCAGAACATATGCGCAACTGCAAGTCCACAGCTCTAACATGAATTTAAGCAAGCAACAGACGAAAAAAGCTGTTGGGAATGTCAAAAGCTTCATATGACAGGTTTAACTCCAGACCAGGATAAAAAGGGTTTTCTGCTCTATTCTTACCAATCCAAGACTTCTAAGATTTAGTAGTTAGACGCTGTTCGGGGCAGATCAATATGGACAGATGGGCCCCTGCACTCCAAAAGCATCCGTCTCACCCCATTTCCAGTCCACATCCAGATGCCTTTTCCCGATAGCTCATATCAATCAAAGGCAAGCTCTCTTCACAGACAAAGTATTGATTGTCAGAGAGTAAATTAAATGGTACCTCCGCACCTCCACAGATGCAGAGCGAGTGCTCTGTATGAGTTGAAGGCAGAGAGCTGTTTGAAACTTCACAGTCCAGCTGCCCGCATACAAGGTAAAAACATTTTTGGACACACCAGAATGGAGTCTACTCACTAAGTGCATAAGCTTTTACACCTCCAACAGTGAATAGACAATTCGAGAGCCATTCGAACATCTTCCTGTCAACCTGCCCACTTGCCCTGTTGAAAAATATGTTTTCCCCCATTCCTAAAAGCACACACAGAGCATGAGTCACACTAGTTGTTGTAGATGGGGCAAGTAAAAGACTGTCAAATCAGAAACAGAAAACAAGATGCTTATTTTTCTTTAAATAATAATTAATGGGATTATTTTATAATTCAGTGAAAATGTTAAAAACAATACTATATGAATATTATTAGAATTAAAAAGAACTGTTTCCTTTTTAAATATATTTAAAAAATATTATGTATTCTTGTCACGACAAGCTGAATTTTCAGCTGCCATTACTCTAGTTATTAATATATGCTGAAAACAGATTTTTCTATATATTTTGCAGAAATTATGATATACCATTCAAAGGTTTGGGTTAAATATGATTAAGTAAGTAAGTAAATAAATACATTTTAATGCTTACTTGCTTATATTCAGCAAGGACACAATAAGTTAACCAAAAGTGATAGCAAAGACTTATTTATATTTCAAATAAATGCTGTTCTTTTGAAATGTAATTTCATCAAGGAATTCTAAAAAAAAAAAAGTATCATGGTTTAAACAAAAAAATATAAAGCACCAAAATAATTTTCAACATTGATAGCAATAGGAACCATTATTATTATTTGAGCACCAAAAAATAATTTATAATGATTGAGCACCAAATCAATATTCTACAGGATCATGTGACATTATTAAAATGATATCTATAAGATAATGTGACACTGCAGACTGGAATGATTATGCTGAAAATTCAGCATTGTCCTATTATTTGGCAAAATTGCTGTTTTTCCATTATTTTTTATCAATTAAATGCAGCCTTAATGAGCATAAGAGATTTTATTCAAAACATTATAAAATATTCATTATTCCAAACTTTTTTCTCTTTGCAATGTACATATACTGTATTCTGATTTGTGTTTTTCCTCTAATAATATATTGCATAGTGCATGTTACATTCACATCTAAAAATGTGAAAACTTGAGTGTGCATCATTCTAAAGAAAATGACAACTGTATCAAATTCTTTTCTATAGTCTTTCCCTGTGGTCCCCGTGGATTCGACGACTCTGCATTGATCTTTCGACTATTATGACACTTTTAAGTCCTCAGTCTTTTTAATGGTAGCGTCTAGCACATTAAGTTGACCAATCAGCTTTAAGTAATCTCAGCTCTTCCTGGAGACGCCAGCTGAAGCCTGGGAGGGGGCCGTCTCATTGTGATGCCTCGGGAAGCATATCCAAAAAAAAGAAAAAAAAGACAAGTGTGATTTCTGTCATCCTCCGTTTCAGAGAGATGTCCTCTTTATCTCTTTGTTTCCTTCTATAAGCTACTAACATTTAGGTTTGGGACTCTGCAAACTTATAATACCTCCGCTGCACATCTGTTTCTCACATGGGAGCTTCAGCGCCTGTCTCTCACCCGGAGAGTTTGTCGGTAATCCCCACGCGTAAAGTTCAGAGCGAGCTGACAGCACTAAAAAATAGATAAATAAGGATTTTCATTTTTTACCCTGTAATGGAAAATTGCACATAACATTTCTCACTCAGCATTTATCCTTAATACCGACTGCAAATCCATATCCCCTAATTTCACAAAATCACTTCATTGCAGAGAAAGGAGCATTTTTTGCAGGTAGGAAACAGTTTGTCAAAGCTTTTCTTATACTCTTTTCTTTCTCCTTTTTCCACTCATGACAGAGCAATCGATATAAAACATTTTATATGCACTTTAAATGAGAGCTACTATCAAATTGCTTTTTTTTTCTTTCTAGAAAATAACTGTCATATTTCACTCAGCTCTGGCTGATTTTAAAGAAACCCATAGAGGCGACAAAAGGTGGAAAGTACAGCAAAAATTAGCCAACGGAGTATCAGCAAACCTCATCACAAGTGAACTCAGAAACTTCTATCAGTCAGTGGAGAAAGTGAGTAATGTCTTGCATTAAGTTTGTTGTTTATACTTGGCCGGAAGCAGTGAAATAACCCTATTAAATCAAGTAGTCGCCCTGCCATTAATCTCAATGCAGCTGACTAGTTCCTCAAAGCTAATGGGGTTTAGAATTTGCATCAGGCAAGTTTACCCACAAAGCTTTGCCTAAGAGGATTTTAGTCCATACAGAAGGCTTATTGTCACACTTTTTCATGGACGTGGATTAAATATGCTAGGACTAGCACACTGTGCTAACTCCAAACTGCCTTTCGTTTCTGACGGCTGCTTCTGGCTAGCAAGTAGAAAATGACCTTCACTAATGTGCTGGTAGTTTTGGGGCGGTTAAAGATCAGGGGACGGTCGCAACGAAGCCCTTAAGCTGAGAAAACCCTACTATTATCACTAAAGATTTTCTTAACCTAAGGAGTTTGTTGCAACTGGCTGCAGGCTAATCGAGTTGCTGAGTTTTCTATTGCCATTCTGCCCTTGAGAAAAGCATTTAACCCCAAGCTGTTCCGATGGAAACTATTCCTTCTGCAAGTGTACTATAGATTGCTTTAGATTAAAAAAAAAAGAAAGAAAAAAAGCTGCAATTCTAATCAAAACAACAAGGACTACTCATCCTCTGTAGAAAACAAAGATTATTGGTGCTAATTCACAAGAACATACTATTAAAATACATAAAAATACATAAAATAAATGTCATGTTTAATTCAGTATGTTACTTGCCATTGCCTTGTAATTATTTATGAAATTTACTTGCAATTTCTGAGTGAAAATTGTTTCAAAGTTATTTATTTTAAATATAAGTAACAAAACCTGCAATAATAATAATAATCAAATAATGTAAATCAGCATTGTGATTTCAAATTATTAATTTAAATACAATAATTTCATAATTCACTGGCATGAATGTAGTAAAAGTAGTGTAGTCTGTAATAACATCTTTCATGTATATTAAACTAATATTAAATGAATTAATGAACTGCGCTTATGATACGATGACAGAACAACATGCATTCAATCAGATGTTCAGTGCTAGGAGGTCTGATGTTTAGCACTCTAGGCACCCTTAAATATTCTCACACTCTCTCTGTGCCTCTGTCGGATTTCTTTCTTTTCATATTTGCAGTGTCTCATCATGGTGAATACCAGCTCAGTGTTGTCAACTTAGGTTTTTCATTTGAATAAGCCTCTTTCTGCAGGAACCTGTCTGCTCTGTTTCACTGAGGCTAAATCAGCTTTAGCAGCTAAATATAAAAATTTCCTGAGCAATAATTCCTTAATATTTATCAGCGAAAAAAAGGTGCTTGAAATTCAACTTCAGCCCTGCTAGCAGTTTAGAGAGAGAACGACAAGCCGCACATAAGCTTCGATGCCTCAGTTGATCCTAAAAACTCAAACTGGAGTTGGATGTGTGTGCATGACTTGTGCTGGAACACTTTACTAATAACATTTAAACGAAAAATGCAGGCTTCTCCTGAAGACATGACGTGTAAAAAGATGAATAAGAATAGCGAAAAAGGATTCAAGGAGGAAAAACAGATAACATTATCAACAAGTAGCTGAGAGCAACATGTTCAATGTTGAGATAAAAAGCACTGAACATTAAGGCTGAATTAGCTACACACTGATAGCTCTTTTCCACTGAAATGGTGCTTGTAATTGGCGGAGGGATCTGCTAAACTTTCTCAGGACCTGAAAGGTATGTTAACTAAAAAGTAAAACTAATAAAAAAAAAATGTGTTAATTGAAATAAAGTTGAAATGAAATCAAATGTCTTGGCAACCAAATTAAATAAATTAAACTGCACAAAAACTAAAATTAAAAATAAATTAAACCCAAATATTAAATAGTAATAAATAAATAAACAATAATCATATAAAAATTACTTTAAATAATAAAACTACATTTAAGATGAGAACTGAAAATATAAAAATAAAATAAAATTCAAAATATTTTTATTGTGATGTTTTTATCAGCTGTTTGGACTCTTATTCTGACGGCACCCATTCACTGCATTAGGATCCATTGGTGAGCAAGTGCTGTAATGCTACATTTCTTTGGATCTGTTCCAATGGGGGGGGGGGTTTGGGACTAGAAACTCCTCTGCATTTTCGGTGGCCTGAGGGCAAGTCATTTTCAGCAAATTTTTATTTTTGGTAAACTTTAAGAGCAAAGTTTTTTTGATAGATAGATAGATAGATAGATAGATAGATAGATATGTCAAAAGCACACAAAAATCCTAAAACTAAAATTAAAAACTGAAAATTTAAAAATAAATATTTGAATATTAATAAATACTATAATAGCATAGGATTGATGAGTCAGTAAAACAGTAATCAAAGTAATTTAAAAAGCTCTGTTAACATCAAATAATAAACAATGAGCTAAATGATCCTTAAACCATCTCAGAAAGCTCCACTGTCACCTCCCATAATACCTTCTTCCTCTGAACCAGTCAACATTTCCAAAGGCATCACGCTAAGCCAGGAGCAGCAGTGATGGAAGAGAGACATTAAAGGCTTCTAAGGATAAGCAGAGGTAAATTCTGCCCTCCTCCCCCTGCCCTTCCCAGCATGCCTGTGGTGGGTGGCTGGGTCTGTTATGTCCCTTCTTTCCGAGACGGTGTCTGGCTGCACGGTTTGACTGCAGCCCACACTGCTGCTTCAGTGGAGGGTATGGTGTCCGCACACACAGGTGCAGGCCGGCCCACTAATCCGCCGCTCAGTGGTCAGTCTCAGACATGATAAGGGTCAAACTGAGACTTGGCCCAGCCGTGCAGTTCTATGCCGGGGAGATCCGGGGAAGTGTGCTGGCTTCACGCCCTTTTGCCACGTTCACAAAGAGGCAGCCCATGTGAGGCTGGACACAGACTGTAGGTTTTATGTGGGCTGTGCATGTGCGTGAACATTCGAAAAATACAAACTGATACAGAAATGAATGAAAGAGCCTTGGTAATATGACTGGGAGTCCTTATTATACTATGAAAAATTTTGTATCGTAAAAAGCCCTTGGAAAAATATAAATTTTTTAGAACATTTGAATTCTTGGTTTACACTGCGCATATATATATATATATATATATATATATAGTGCTTATTTGTCAGGGTCTGCAGTTAATCTGCATCATAAACTAAACTGTTCTGTTTCTATGGCAGCAATGAAGTTCCAAGAAGTAATTTCCTCACAGATTTTAAATCCCTTCAGCGGATCTGGCTATACTTTTCCTAGAAGTTCAAAACATGAGGGCTGTAAAAAAGTCAGTGAGGAACTGGTGAGATGCCCTGTTGTGTACAAATGGAGGTCTTTGAGGCCAAAGTATCCATTTATTATTCAATTCTGGTTCCTTTTTACGCACTACTGAGTGATTTTCAGGTGTGTCACAACAGATTTACAATCAAATTCAGATATGATTTTTTTTTCTTTACACAATGGTACGGCCAAGTCACATTTGTATGGCAGAATGTATATTTACATGTTTTTTTACACAATCGCAGTCACAAAAACCTGTGGATGAAAAATTTAATGTGATAAAAAATAATCATAAAAAACATATGCTGACAATACAGTGTGCATTGTTAACATAACTTTTTTCCCCCCATATAAATACAAAGAAGCCAATTTGAGGAAAGCTAATATCTTATTTTGATATTGTTCTGACATTTAATCTATGGCAATATACCAGCAATAAAACTGTAAGCAACACAATGGGATTGATCTGTTTTATTTCTAGTCTAGTCAGCTTTTGCTATATTTTGCTCTGCCAAATGTGCCCATAAAGACAGAAAACCCTTTAAAAAACCTAGATGGAGACTCCAAGAGGAAAACAGCTTCAGAAATGGACTTAATAGAGCGGTTCAGATTTGTACTCCTATAAAATCCGGAAGAAAGTTAGTAATTTCAGGCTATGAGTTTTTTTTAAAGTAGTGGTTTATCAGTAAAATCAGGCGTATTTTATTACTTTGTGATGTGAGGAAGTTGTGAGAAATTATACACAGTGAACACTTCAAGCATGAATTTCTCTAGTTTAAGCATTTTTTAAAAAGTAAGTTGCTAAAATCTACACTATCATTGATAAGTTTGGGGTTGGAAAGATTTGTTTATGTTTTTGAAGTATTTTTGAAGTAATTTATTTGATCAAAAATACAGTAAAAATGGTAATATTGTGAATTATTAGCATTTAAATTAACTGTCTTGTGTTGTCATATATATACAAAACAGATTCCAAAAAAGTTGGGACACTGTACAAATTGTGAATAAAAACAGAATGCAATGATGTGGAATACAACATAGATGACATATCACATGTTTAAACTGAGAAAATGTATCATTTTAAGGGAAAAATAAGTTGATTTTAAATTTCATGGCATCAACACATCTCAAAAAAGTTGGGACAAGGCCATGTTTACCACTGTGTGGCATCCCCTCTCTTTTTATAACAGTCTGCAAACGTCTGGGGACTGAGGAGACAAGTTGCTCAAGTTTAGGAATAGGAATGTTGTCCCATTCTTGTCTAATACAGGCTTCTAGTTTCTCAACTGTCCAAGGTCTTCTTTGTCGCATCTTCCTCTTTATGATGCGCCAAATGTTTTCTATGGGTGAAAGATCTGGACTGCAGGCTGGCCATTTCAGTACCCGGATCCTTCTTCTACGCAGCCATGATGTTGTAATTGATGCAGTATGTGGTCTGGCATTGTCATGTTGGAAAACGCAAGGTCTTCCCTGAAAGAGACGACATCTGGATGGGAGCATATGTTGTTCTAAAACTTGGATATACCTTTCAGCATTGATGGTGCCTGTCCAGATGTGTAAGCTGCCCATGCCACACGCACTCATGCAACCCCATACCATCAGAGATGCAGGCTTCTGAACCGAGCGCTGATAACAACTTGGGTTGTCCTTGTCCTCTTTAGTCCGGATGACATGGCGTCCCAGTTTTCCAAAAAGAACTTCAAATTTTGATTCGCCCATGTTGTGATTTCCATTACAGTAGCATTCCTGTATGTGATGCAGTGCCGTCTAAGGGCCCGAAGATCACGGGCATCCAGTATGGTTTTCCGGCCTTGACCCTTACGCACAGAGATTGTTCCAGATTCTCTGAATCTTTGGATGATATTATGCACTGTAGATGATGATAACTCCAAACTCTTTGCAATTTTTCTCTGAGAAACTCCTTTCTGATATTGCTCCACTATTTGTCGCCGCAGCATTGGGGGAATTGGTGATCCTCTGCCCATCTTGACTTCTGAGAGACACTGCCACTCTGAGAGGCTCTTTTTATACCCAATCATGTTGCCAATTGACCTAATAAGTTGCAAATTAGTCCTCCAGCTGTTCCTTATATGTACATTTAACTTTTCCGGCCTCTTATTGCTACCTGTCCCAACTTTTTTGGAATGTGTAGCTCTCATGAAATCCAAAATGAGCCAATATTTGGCATGACATTTCAAAATGTCTCACTTTCAACATTTGATATGTTATCTATATTCTATTGTGAATAAAATATAAGTTTATGAGATTTGTAAATTATTCCATTCCTTTTTTACTCACAATTTGTACAGTGTCCCAACTTTTTTGGAATTGGGTTTATATATATATATATATATATATATATATAATTTTTGAAATTTCAGCAGTCATTACTCCTGTCTTCAGTGTTACGTAATCTTTCAGAAATCATTCCAATTTGATGCTCAAGTAACATTTCTTATTATTATCAAAGCTAAAAAAAGTATCCTGCTTAATATTTTTGTGGAAACCAGGACATTTGTCTTTGATAAATAGAAATGGCAAAAGAACATCATTTATTTGAAACATACATTTTATGTAACTATGTAAAAGTCTTTGTCACTTTTGATTGAATTAATTCTTGAAAAAAAACGAGTTATATATACAATAAAAATCAGTAAGATTTTTAATGTTTTTAAAGATGTTTCTTCTGCTCATCAAGATGCATTTATTTAACCAGAAATACAGAAAAAAACTGTAATATTGTGAAATACTATTACAATTTTAATATACTGTAAAATATAATTTATTAATGTGATGCAAAGCTGCATTTTCATCATCCATTACTCCAGTCTTCAGTGTCGCATGATCCTTCAGAAATCCTTCAGATTTATTAACAATATGCTGATTATGATCAATGTTGGAAACGTTTTTTGAGGATTCTTTGATGAATAAATAGTTAAAAAGAACAGGAACAATAAAAAAAAATGTAAACATTTAAAACATATTTCTATTCAGTCACCCACCAGCACAAGTAAAGTGACTGTTTCCTAAATAAAATGAAAAAAAAAAAATCACCTGTCAAACAAATCACATTGTATTTAGACATTTGCTGATGTGAGATAAGAGGTGATGTACTTCAGGGATCCAGACACCACTGGGGTCTGAAACATTCCTTGTTAAACCTGCTAACAGACTGGCATTTAAATGCTTCTACTATATGATAATGCATAGCGGTCACAACATTAAAATCAGTAATAGTCTGTTGTCATGCTGTTGAGGGTTCATTTTAAGCAATTGGTTACTCAATGAGTTGGGGCCGCTCTCAAATTGCTCTAAATTTTACCAGCTCAGAGCAGAAGGATCAGCTGTAGTTAGCTCACGCCGCTGACATGCATATTGAAGGATCTCTTTCACCCAAATGAGTCTGTAAACAAGATGTGAGGGCAGCACTGGCAACAACTCGCAGGAATAAGTGTCAAGGAGCAGTTATTGTGTTATTTAGAGCACCATAAAGCACAAGGCTATTGATTTGAGAGGCAAAGCGGCTCCCCGGTTAGTTCTGTCATTGCTGAATCATTAAACTGATATATTATGCACTATGCTCTTCCCTCTGCCACCCTGTCTGTTTCCAACCACATCAGTCCAGCACATTTCCAATAATCCTTTGCACTTTTGCTTTTGTGAAGGATCTCACTGTTAACCGCCCACGTTTGTCACATATAACTTTTTCTAAACATCTAAGGCCGTGTACACACCTGGTTTAACATCCAGTTTAGGTGATCAGATCATAAGTTCAAAATTAATTTCTGCTTACACCTCACATAAACATTTTTAATCAAATGCATCTCCTGTGAACCTTTGATGAGCAGTTTCATAAACGTAGAGACTATTTTAAAGCCATTTCTTCAGGAATAGTCTGACAAACAAAAAGAAACTAGTTACTTTTGGGATTTAAATCTATCTTTTTATGTAACTGACTTATGAAGTTACAACTGACTTACGAAGTTACTTATGAAGTTACGATGATCAAAAAAAAAAGAAGAAAAAAAAGGAGTTTAAATGCAACTGGCCACTGATTCTTTTGAGGGAATGTGAGGGAATGTGACTAACTAACTAACTAAATAACTAACTAACCAAAAATAATGAATGATCAATAATAAATAATAAAATAAAATAAATAACAAATAATTAATAGGAAGAATTAATTAATAAGTAATATTAAATTAATAATTTAAACCATTAGAAAAATAAATATCCAAAACCACAGCGATAACTAAATAAATAAATATTTTAAATAAACCACTACAACATTAAAATATATATATATATATACACACACACACATACATACACACACACACACACACACACACACACGTATATATATATATACGTATATATGTATTAGTGTGCAACATAAAGTGCAAGAAGCAAGTGTCCATCTCATAGTCCAAATCACTGAAATCAAAGTTCAGTATTATAGTGTAAGAATGACAACATATCCATGTGTTCTAGTCTATTAATAATACAATTATAATCAAAAAACAATTTTTAAAGGAGTATTTACCAGAAATATTATTAGGAGAAAAATGTAAATGTTCAGTATTTCTGAAAAAAAAATAGTATATATTTTTTTTATAAAATCAATTAATTGGAGATGCTTTTGATTATTAAAATGTAATGGAACCATTCAAATGGAATCCAGAAAACAATGGAAAACAGAATTTGGTAAAAATAAAACTGTAAAACTCAATTAATTAGACAGGCTTTTTGATTAATACAATTTAAAATGATAGAAAAATGAAAATCGAAAAAACTGAATGTGGAAATAAAACGGATTTCATAGTACCCTACAATCATAATACATTTTTTTGTGGTAATAAAAATATGTAAGTGAACAATAGCCAACGGCCTGATGATTATTTTTACACATTGCTGTGCGATCTAATACTTGTTTAATATTAAAGGGGTCAAATGATGCGATTTCAATTTTTCCTTTCTCTTTGGAGTGTTACAAGCTCTTGGTGCATAAAGAAGATCTGTAAAGTTGCAAAGACTAAAGTCTCAAATCCAAAGAGATATTCTTTATAAAAGTTAAGAGTCAGCCACACCTACCTAAAACGGCTCGTACTAAAACGCCCCCACATATCTACATCACTACGTGGGAAGATTTGCATAACGCCGCCCAAATGTTCATGCAAAGAAAGAAGGCGTAACTTTTATTATCGCTGTAGTATTATTGCTGCCGCCATGTCGTGAAGACGCTGTGTGATTCATGTGAAAGCGAAACAACTTTGTTTGGGTGCCGCAAGCCCGCCGGACGCTCCTTCGTCGAATCCGCCGCTTCTGCTCACTCAGCCCACCGGCCGTCCCTCACTTTATCCCCCGGCCTCTGCTCACTCTAGGCCGCCGCCGCTCACTCTAGGCCACCGTGTGTGATGCTGTGTTTCGTTGTGAAAGTGAAACTGCTTTGTTTGGCCTTCCAACAATGGTCACGACTAGAAATCAGTAGTTAAGTTGTATTTACAACACTGTTCCAGAACACTTCAACCCAAATATTCAGATGTGTGCAGCACATTTTATGGAGGACCATTTCCTGATCCTGGTAGAGTAGACTACAATGCCGGCTGTTCTGACTCAAAGACTGTAAGTACGTTTTTTATATTTAAAGAGTTTTTATATTTTATATATTTAAAGTGAGTTTTTGGGCAGTGTAGAGTAGTGCTTGTTGTTTGTCATTTCTTCGATCACAAATGCAGACATGGTTTTATGTAGGGATGGACCGATACCACTTTTTCCAGTACTCGCCCGATACCGATACTTTTATTTTTGGTACTTGCCGATACCGAATACCGATACCAATATGTTTATTGCATTTGTAAATTTTTAAAATATTGGGTACAGAAACCAAAAGAGTATGGATAATGTTAGTTGGTTAACATTATTTATCAAATAGATACAGTCAAACCAAAATTTATTCAGACACTTTCAACATTTCTCACATTATCACAGTTTATTCACTATAGTTTAGACAATGGTAATAAAATATAACAAGAACTAAACGGAGTCAGAACAAATTCAGCTTGATAATGTTAGATAAAATGCATACCAATTATATCTGGTCTCTGAATAATTTTTGGTTTCACTGTATATCCTTCTGTTATTTTCACACTTAATTAAGTTTTTGTTACTTTCACTTCATTTTTTGCTCTATGGTACATCATCTTTAATTTAATAGCATTAGAGCTGCTCCTTTGCAGCTGCTTAGTACTGTAATCACGCGCTTTGCTGTAATAATGCAGGGAACCATTCGTTATAAATCTCCTAACTGTGATATTTTCCGAAATAGAAGTCGCGTTTTTTCATGTGAAACGTGCTCCGATTTATATTCCTAAGCCACTCATATAATGCAGAAACACATACTATAAAGCAAATCAGGTATTTGTACTGATGCAGAATAGCACAGCCTAGCGCATTTCACACAAGCTGCTAGATTCACTTTCGCCAGAAAGTCGTGTATGCCTAAGATTAAAAATAAATGACATTTATAGTGAATGCCCCTATAAATGGTCTTATTTTTACGATTTAGTTTTAATCCAAATGATGCCGCCATGTCGTGAAGACGCTGTGTGATTCATGTGAAAGCGAAACAACTTTGTTTGGGCTTCCAAAAGAGGACGATATCTGCTTCATCGTGCCTGGAGCTGATCCGTGCTGGTTGCTGAGGAAATACTATAACTTTGCGCTGTGGATCGCCGGATTGGCTTTCACCGTGGACGAAGCGGAGTCCAGCCCGGGGTCGTAACATGTTGTTGCCGCAAGCCCGCCGGACGCTCCTTCGTCGAATCCGCCGCTTCTGCTCACTCAGCCCACCGGCCGTCCCTCACTTTATCCCCCGGCCTCTGCTCACTCTAGGCCGCCGCCGCTCACTCTAGGCCACCGTGTGTGATGCTGTGTTTCGTTGTGAAAGTGAAACTGCTTTGTTTGGCCTTCCAACAATGGTCACGACTAGAAATCAGTAGTTAAGTTGTATTTACAACACTGTTCCAGAACACTTCAACCCAAATATTCAGATGTGTGCAGCACATTTTATGGAGGACTGTTTCCTGATCCTGGGAGAGTAGACTACAATGCCGGCTGTTCTGACTCAAAGACTGTAAGTACGTTTTTTATATTTAAAGAGTTTTTATATTTTATATATTTAAAGTGAGTTTTTGGGCAGTGTAGAGTAGTGCTTGTTGTTTGTCATTTCTTCGATCACAAATGCAGACATGGTTTTATGTAGGGATGGACCGATACCACTTTTTCCAGTACTCGCCCGATACCGATACTTTTATTTTTGGTACTTGCCGATACCGAATACCGATACCAATATGTTTATTGCATTTGTAAATTTTTAAAATATTGGGTACAGAAACCAAAAGAGTATGGATAATGTTAGTTGGTTAACATTATTTATCAAATAGATACAGTCAAACCAAAATTTATTCAGACACTTTCAACATTTCTCACATTATCACAGTTTATTCACTATAGTTTAGACAATGGTAATAAAATATAACAAGAACTAAACGGAGTCAGAACAAATTCAGCTTGATAATGTTAGATAAAATGCATACCAATTATATCTGGTCTCTGAATAATTTTTGGTTTCACTGTATATCCTTCTGTTATTTTCACACTTAATTAAGTTTTTGTTACTTTCACTTCATTTTTTGCTCTATGGTACATCATCTTTAATTTAATAGCATTAGAGCTGCTCCTTTGCAGCTGCTTAGTACTGTAATCACGCGCTTTGCTGTAATAATGCAGGGAACCATTCGTTATAAATCTCCTAACTGTGATATTTTCCGAAATAGAAGTCGCGTTTTTTCATGTGAAACGTGCTCCGATTTATATTCCTAAGCCACTCATATAATGCAGAAACACATACTATAAAGCAAATCAGGTATTTGTACTGATGCAGAATAGCACAGCCTAGCGCATTTCACACAAGCTGCTAGATTCACTTTCGCCAGAAAGTCGTGTATGCCTAAGATTAAAAATAAATGACATTTATAGTGAATGCCCCTATAAATGGTCTTATTTTTACGATTTAGTTTTAATCCAAATGATGCGTGTGCTAAGTGAGTGAAAATCAAAGATCACACAACAGAATTGCGCTCTCTCTCTCTCTCTCTCCCTACCATTAAGTAACTTGTGCATTGTTTTACTTACTTGTTTTTGATGTATCCGACCAAACTACGAACTTTCAAGTGATGTCTGTGAGAAAGGTATATTCACTTGACAAGCTCACGCATCTGTGCCGCCGCACGCTCAATCCACTCAGCGCGCTTTGCTTATCAACTCGCACACATCAGCTATACAGGCGTTAATACTGAATGTTTAACATTATATTCATTGCATACATACAGTATACTTCGTAGACATCCTTAATCTCTAATAACTCCATTCTTCTGTCTGTTGTTGGTGTTTCATTTTCTGAATATGGCACTTATCACATGCTGTGTGGTATCGGCATTTGGTATCGGGGCATTTTAACGCGTACGAGTACAGAAGCTCAGTATCGGGCCCGATACCGATACCAGTATCGGTATCAGTGCATCCCTAGTTTTATGTTTACGCGGTGCAATGCAACGCGTGAAAAGACAGTATAAGTCATTATAATCCATAATTATGTTCCCACTGGATGCAACGAATGCCTCATTTATAATGGGTTTTCATGTTTTTGAATCAACGCTCCGGCCTGACAGGGCATCATCACAATATGGTAAGGGGCGTAACATTTCCGTCACACGCTTGAGGTATTCGGCCAATCACAACGCACTGGATAGCTGGCCAATCCCAGCACTCCTTGCTTTTTTTGAACGATGAGCTTTGTAAAAATCGACACGTTTCAGAAAGGCGGGGCATAGAGGAGAAACAATAATGCACAGTATGTGGAAAATAATGTGTTTTTTTAACCTTAAACCGCATAAACACATTTCATTACACCAAATACACAAAATAATGTTCTTTTTAGCAGCATCATATGACCCCTTTAACCAAGCACTATTTCACTCAAATGTCCACTTAATCTTTAATATTTGGTCATTTCTTTAGGACAGAAATGCTACAGCCACTGTAACTGAAATAATATGTGGACATCAAAACGTGTAAACTCAGAGTGAGGGTTTGAGCTTTTATTTTGAAACCGCGATGCATTCTCCTGTGTTTGCATAGATCTATAAATGATTTACCTTACAAATCTGATGAAATGGCGTATGTTGCATTCCAAGATGAATGTTATAATAAACCCAAACTCACAACAACATGCAGAGATGGAGTTTGAGACGCTCCACACATGCAAATGAAAACAGTTCCTGTGGAACTACTGTGAACGGAGCCGCTGTGTGACGCATGAACTTAACCTACACGCATGTAAATAATTAAAGCGCATATACTGTATTAGAACTGCATCACATATAATTATTCAATTAAATCAAAGCGTTTGTGAATTCACAATTATGCTTAATTATTTTTAAATGGGTTTAATACATCATGCAGCCTTGGAGAACAGACTAAACATGTGTTTTATCCACCTTTTTCTTCATCGCGGAAGTAAGCCTATGGGTGAGACTTCCGGTTCATTAGCCGCTATAGGTAAATAACGTTTTCCTTTCTCTTTGGAGTGTTACAAGCTCTTGGTGCATAAAGAAGATCTGTAAAGTTGCAAAGACTAAAGTCTCAAATCCAAAGAGATATTCTTTATAAAAGTTAAGAGTCAGCCACACCTACCTAAAACGGCTCGTACTAAAACGCCCCCACATATCTACATCACTACGTGGGAAGATTTGCATAACGCCGCCCAAATGTTCATGCAAAGAAAGAAGGCGTAACTTTTATTATCGCTGTAGTATTATTGCTGCCGCCATGTCGTGAAGACGCTGTGTGATTCATGTGAAAGCGAAACAACTTTGTTTGGGCTTCCAAAAGAGGACGATATCTGCTTCATCGTGCCTGGAGCTGATCCGTGCTGGTTGCTGAGGAAATACTATAACTTTGCGCTGTGGATCGCCGGATTGGCTTTCACCGTGGACGAAGCGGAGTCCAGCCCGGGGTCGTAACATGTTGTTGCCGCAAGCCCGCCGGACGCTCCTTCGTCGAATCCGCCGCTTCTGCTCACTCAGCCCACCGGCCGTCCCTCACTTTATCCCCCGGCCTCTGCTCACTCTAGGCCGCCGCCGCTCACTCTAGGCCACCGTGTGTGATGCTGTGTTTCGTTGTGAAAGTGAAACTGCTTTGTTTGGCCTTCCAACAATGGTCACGACTAGAAATCAGTAGTTAAGTTGTATTTACAACACTGTTCCAGAACACTTCAACCCAAATATTCAGATGTGTGCAGCACATTTTATGGAGGACTGTTTCCTGATCCTGGGAGAGTAGACTACAATGCCGGCTGTTCTGACTCAAAGACTGTAAGTACGTTTTTTATATTTAAAGAGTTTTTATATTTTATATATTTAAAGTGAGTTTTTGGGCAGTGTAGAGTAGTGCTTGTTGTTTGTCATTTCTTCGATCACAAATGCAGACATGGTTTTATGTAGGGATGGACCGATACCACTTTTTCCAGTACTCGCCCGATACCGATACTTTTATTTTTGGTACTTGCCGATACCGAATACCGATACCAATATGTTTATTGCATTTGTAAATTTTTAAAATATTGGGTACAGAAACCAAAAGAGTATGGATAATGTTAGTTGGTTAACATTATTTATCAAATAGATACAGTCAAACCAAAATTTATTCAGACACTTTCAACATTTCTCACATTATCACAGTTTATTCACTATAGTTTAGACAATGGTAATAAAATATAACAAGAACTAAACGGAGTCAGAACAAATTCAGCTTGATAATGTTAGATAAAATGCATACCAATTATATCTGGTCTCTGAATAATTTTTGGTTTCACTGTATATCCTTCTGTTATTTTCACACTTAATTAAGTTTTTGTTACTTTCACTTCATTTTTTGCTCTATGGTACATCATCTTTAATTTAATAGCATTAGAGCTGCTCCTTTGCAGCTGCTTAGTACTGTAATCACGCGCTTTGCTGTAATAATGCAGGGAACCATTCGTTATAAATCTCCTAACTGTGATATTTTCCGAAATAGAAGTCGCGTTTTTTCATGTGAAACGTGCTCCGATTTATATTCCTAAGCCACTCATATAATGCAGAAACACATACTATAAAGCAAATCAGGTATTTGTACTGATGCAGAATAGCACAGCCTAGCGCATTTCACACAAGCTGCTAGATTCACTTTCGCCAGAAAGTCGTGTATGCCTAAGATTAAAAATAAATGACATTTATAGTGAATGCCCCTATAAATGGTCTTATTTTTACGATTTAGTTTTAATCCAAATGATGCGTGTGCTAAGTGAGTGAAAATCAAAGATCACACAACAGAATTGCGCTCTCTCTCTCTCTCTCTCCCTACCATTAAGTAACTTGTGCATTGTTTTACTTACTTGTTTTTGATGTATCCGACCAAACTACGAACTTTCAAGTGATGTCTGTGAGAAAGGTATATTCACTTGACAAGCTCACGCATCTGTGCCGCCGCACGCTCAATCCACTCAGCGCGCTTTGCTTATCAACTCGCACACATCAGCTATACAGGCGTTAATACTGAATGTTTAACATTATATTCATTGCATACATACAGTATACTTCGTAGACATCCTTAATCTCTAATAACTCCATTCTTCTGTCTGTTGTTGGTGTTTCATTTTCTGAATATGGCACTTATCACATGCTGTGTGGTATCGGCATTTGGTATCGGGGCATTTTAACGCGTACGAGTACAGAAGCTCAGTATCGGGCCCGATACCGATACCAGTATCGGTATCAGTGCATCCCTAGTTTTATGTTTACGCGGTGCAATGCAACGCGTGAAAAGACAGTATAAGTCATTATAATCCATAATTATGTTCCCACTGGATGCAACGAATGCCTCATTTATAATGGGTTTTCATGTTTTTGAATCAACGCTCCGGCCTGACAGGGCATCATCACAATATGGTAAGGGGCGTAACATTTCCGTCACACGCTTGAGGTATTCGGCCAATCACAACGCACTGGATAGCTGGCCAATCCCAGCACTCCTTGCTTTTTTTGAACGATGAGCTTTGTAAAAATCGACACGTTTCAGAAAGGCGGGGCATAGAGGAGAAACAATAATGCACAGTATGTGGAAAATAATGTGTTTTTTTAACCTTAAACCGCATAAACACATTTCATTACACCAAATACACAAAATAATGTTCTTTTTAGCAGCATCATATGACCCCTTTAACCAAGCACTATTTCACTCAAATGTCCACTTAATCTTTAATATTTGGTCATTTCTTTAGGACAGAAATGCTACAGCCACTGTAACTGAAATAATATGTGGACATCAAAACGTGTAAACTCAGAGTGAGGGTTTGAGCTTTTATTTTGAAACCGCGATGCATTCTCCTGTGTTTGCATAGATCTATAAATGATTTACCTTACAAATCTGATGAAATGGCGTATGTTGCATTCCAAGATGAATGTTATAATAAACCCAAACTCACAACAACATGCAGAGATGGAGTTTGAGACGCTCCACACATGCAAATGAAAACAGTTCCTGTGGAACTACTGTGAACGGAGCCGCTGTGTGACGCATGAACTTAACCTACACGCATGTAAATAATTAAAGCGCATATACTGTATTAGAACTGCATCACATATAATTATTCAATTAAATCAAAGCGTTTGTGAATTCACAATTATGCTTAATTATTTTTAAATGGGTTTAATACATCATGCAGCCTTGGAGAACAGACTAAACATGTGTTTTATCCACCTTTTTCTTCATCGCGGAAGTAAGCCTATGGGTGAGACTTCCGGTTCATTAGCCGCTATAGGTAAATAACGAGGAGAATAACAACGTGCAGTAAACGGTAAAACTGTTTGCACTACAAACCAGTGTGTTCATAATTTCAGATAATACATTAAAATAATATGATAAGACACACCAACTTTCAATATCAAGCAGCAAAACGAACTGTTTTGCTCAGCTAAAAATAGCTGGACGGAGTGGACGCAGATGAAACCGGAAGCCATACCCATATATTTTCCAAATGGCCGCGCCCATTTTTACGACAAGAAAAAGGTGGATACATTCTCGTCCATGAAATGCGCCACTTCCGGTATTTTGCCGGTTAGTCGACGCCAGCAAAATTAAGTCGAATAGTCGAATAAAATCGACGAATCGCGACAGCCCTAATATATATACTATATATATATATGAAACATAAAATACGTATAATAAATAAATTCAGTAAATAAAGAAATAACAGTAAAACACTTAATAATAGATGTATCCAGTTTTTTTCAGATTTATCAAAGTGGATAAATAGATAAACAAACAAATCAAAAGAGGGAAATTACAATAAATAATAATAAAAAAAAATATTTCAATAAATAATTCTCAGGAACTCAGTGGATGATTGACAGGTGTGTAGGAGGTCCTTGTATCATTTACACTACACTTCAAATAATGGTTTGAGTGATTGAATCTCTAAATGTTACACCTGTATTTAGCAGTGTCTGCTTACCTGAACATCCACCTGAAATGGATGTTACTATCAGGTTTAAGCAGGGTCTAAGGTACTGTTTGTCACCCAGGGATCATTTCACCTAATTTTCCATAAAAATGTGCATTGCGAACAGCTTGGGGTTATAAGGAGATAGAAAGAAATAATCACAAACTGTGCAGGGTATGAAATAAAAACAAGTCTCACCAGAACCGAATGGCCCATGTTTACATAGATTCAGAGTTGTTAATTCTCTATAAATCTATGCAGCTTTTGGAGCCAGTCCTTAGCACACAAGCTGGCAAGCTCTCCTGAGCTTATAGTCTGTTATGGCACTGAACCAAACAGCGCAGCTTATGGTGAAAACCCCCCACCACCCACCCCCCTTTCCCCACTCTTTTCTCTAAAAACCATAGGGTCTGCAAACATGATTTGGTACACATTGCTACACGGGTCTCTTAAAGCAGTTATCCAGTCAACCTGAGAAATAAAAGACGTGCTTAATCGGGAATTGAGGGGTGAGCAAAAAATATGAGTCAGAGGGATGAATGAACTAAACAGCTCTGCTAATAATGTAATTAAAGGAAAAAAATATGTCTTTCACAAAAGTCTTTCCAAATCTGTATGCATCTCTTCTGTGGACCACCAAAGAAGACATTTAGAATTGTAGTAATATTTCAGTTTCTTTGTCCATACAGTGAAAGTCTGTAGAGTCCAATGTTGTTTGTGCCCCAGTATTATTTAAAATATATCTTTTTTTCTTTTTTGCTTACTGCAAGAAGATAAGGCCTGTTCACACCAAAAATTAAAAAAAAGATAAGCGTCTACACCAACGCATGACAATGTTCTGTTTATTAGTGTGAACTGCAGTTCTGTCATCTGCTGCTTCCAATGTTAAGGCTCTTGAAAGTTTGATAAATTCTGATTGTCAATGTTTATATTGTTTATCAACTTAAAAACATGGTCTGATAGTGATTCCACTGATTCTGAAAGTGTTGTTATCATTATAGTAATAATGTATTTTGGTGTGGACTTCCTATTCTTATAGAATTAGAATGATTATTAAAACTTTATTGATATTTTATTTTTTTTACTTTTATCAAAACTAAAACTAAAATAAATAATAATTAAAAAATATATAACTATATTTAACTATAACGACTATATAACTATAATAGTATCTCATTGATACTAAAATAACACATGTATGAAAGGCCTTTATACAGGTATGGAACAGCATGAGATTTTTGGGTGAAATATCCTTATAAAAAAAGGGACCCAAGTTATGCAGAAATGAGAACAACCACCTAGCAACCACTCAGAACATCATAGCAACCACATAACATGGCAGCACCTTCAGCACAGAAGGCCACCATTACAGTTTCTTCTGAAATTAAGTGAAAATCTAGCATTTCATTTAGAAAAGACATAATAACCACATAAATGAGACAGTTGTAGGTCAAAACAGAAGCGATGGAATATTGAAATCTCTACATCAATTAGTACTTAAGAGTTCTCCATTTGTGAACAGTGCATATAGCAGAGCGTGTTTGAGTTGAGTGATTTTTTTAGTGACGAAATCTCTCAACTGTTCTTATTTGCTCAAGCGCTTGGTAAAAGATGAGATCTTAGCACCGAAGTTCAAACAACTTATGCTCCCTGTTTCACTCTATTTCACAAATGCGAGTTAAGAGCTACTTAATTAAAGATGCTATCTGCTTTCAGTTTCACACACGGCGCTTAAAAGGAGGTGTGTGCGTGTTGCCAGAGGAAAAGCGGGAGAGCGGAGAGGGTACGGATCGATATGAGAGGGAGTCCAGGCTGTCACTCAGCTTCGTCTCCCCGAAGGAGGCCGCGAGAGATCGAACACATAGATAAACATTTCATGGAAATGGAGTCAGTCCTCACCCAGTTTCCAACACTCTTCCTCCTCACAGATAGATGAATGAGAAAAACCAATGAACTAATGAATGAGTCAATGAACGAATAAAAGTAGATTGTGAGGATAAATGAATAACAGAAGAGTGTAATTGTCAGTTGGCCTTTCAGAGATGAATGAGGAGGTAATCCATCTAACTGATAAAATCCCACTCCCCTCAGAGAGGCTGCCCATGGGTGAAATATTAGTCTGAAGAGCTTTCACCGCATTGGCGTTTCGTGGTGAAAAATAGCATCCTGATACGCCCGTTCGGGTTACTCAAATGTCAAGAACCAATTAGGTAAGCAAGATTGTTTTGACACCTTTTTTTTCAGATGATTTTGTCTGAAAGTTTAAAACAAAGGGCAATTGGTGACCTGCTTTAGTCGAAATTCAATCCAATCAATCAATAAAAGTGAAGCAAATGTTTTTATTAAAAAAATCTATATTGTATTAAATTATGTATTTACATGTTTTATATATCTACACTACCGATCAAAAGTTTGTAATAATTTGTTATTTTTTATGTTTTTGAAATATATGTCTCTTATACTCACCAAGGCTGAATTTATGTGCTCAAATATACAGTAAAAACAGTAATAGTATTACAATTTAAAATAACTATTGTCTACTGTAATGTCTTTTTAAATGTAATTTATTCCTGTGATACAAAGCTGAATTTTCAGCATTACTACTCTAGTCTTCATCATGATCCTTCAGAATAAATGGATCAAATAAATGTAGATTTGGTGAGAATAAGAGACTTCATTAAAACATTTTTTTTTAAATTCATAATGTTTCCAAACATTTGACAAGTACTCTATATTTAAATGAAATGACACATTAATTTAGACAAAAGTGAAAGATTTATATATATATATATATGTATGTAACTATAAGAAAGCTAAGTTCTGAAGAGACATGATTGCTTGATATGATGAACAGACTAAAATATTTTATTCACACATAAACATGATCATGGCACATCAGATACAAACATGCTCAAACGTAACATCTTCATTTATGTTTCAAAGATGAATGGAAGTCAGTAAATGGTAAGTGAATAAATGGTTTTTGGGTGAACTGTCTCTATGTTCTACAGAGGCGTGGTTATGCAGCTGATTCTGCTCTTCTAAAGTGTATGTCTGTGTGTGTCTGTGTGTGTGTGTGTTATATATATATATATATATATATATATATATATATATATATATAATGTTACAAAAGCTTTATGTTTCAAATAAAGAACTTTCTCTTCAAAAACCTGGCAACAATTTTTAATAATAATTATTTTAATAACTATAATTATTATTAAGATAGGAATAAATAATAATATAATTTTCACACACATATTTGATACATTTGCTTAAAAATTAAGTTATAATTACTGTTGATTTGTGTTGTCCCTACAGTATTTTTTTTCTCACTTTCTTTTTGATGTTGTTATTTTTATTAAAGGCTGGGCACACCAGATGTAGCTCACCTGTGGTCTTGCTCTCATTTTCTGGCTGAGACTGCAATAATGATGATAAGCAAAGTAAGAAGCAGCACTCCAGCGATTAGCAGATAACATTTCCTCCTCCTCAGCTGGCTCTGGAAGACAGAATAAAGAAGAAAAAGGGAGATATTACTGTATGATTAGGTATAATGATAGTTTACAAGAACCCCCCCCACTGTTAAGCACAAATAAAGAGATGTTTGGGAGAATGTTCATGCTGCTCATTTCCGATGTGAATGGTGACCAGGGGCTTTCATACTCAATAAATAAATAAATAAATAAATCTATAAGGTATTCCATACAACAACATGCCCTAGATTTTCTAAAGCCATGCATAGATTGCCTGAAAATATTCTTTTTCATTGTAGCTCTCAAATCTTATTTCTATATTTGAATATGCATATATTCAAATTTGGTGTGTTGTGATCTGCAGGGGAGACAATTATCATAATCTATCATATGACTTCAGAAGATTTTTGGAGCTTGACAACCCCTGGTCACCATTCACTTTCATTGGAGCAGCATCAATGTTCTGTTATGTTGTGTTCCACTGAAGAAAGAAATACATACAGTTTTAAAACAACATGTGGGTGACTGATTTATGCAAAAATAACAAAAACAGTGAGCTACTATCAAGATACCAAAAATACTAGTTAAGTTAGGTTAGTAGTGTCTGATGAGTAGGGGGCGATAGTGACTGAAAATGCATTCAGACAGCATCCAGCAGCATAATCTTAATAAACTAATAACAAAAGCGAGACTCGTGAGTCAAATAGATTTGTACACACAAAAAAAAATCTATATAATAAATTATTTCTCGGTTGCCCGCCACTGTTAAAAATCAATAAATCAACAGTCATTATCCAGTACGAACGGCCCTTCTAGGTACAAAAGGACTCGCATGGAATAAAAGAACAAAATTACACCATAATTTTCCAAACAGGTTCCCGCCACCGATGCAATACCACAATACGAAATGAAGGTGCTGCCATCAATTGACCTCTATAGGCTCTCTCCTCAATACAGAGACATGCTTTGAAAATGATTTCTCACAGACAGAATTGAATTGTGGCCTAGAGTCAAGAGCTGTTGGCCAAGCATGAGAGAGCCGCATTCTCAGACGCTCTCGAGTTCTGGCTGAACGGCGTCCGCAAAACCCATCTGGCTCTCTGACGCTCTTCGCCTCTGATAAGGCTCTGCGGTGGGAGGAAGCCCTGCTCTGTTTTCAAAAGAATTTTGGAAAACTGCCGAAAGTGTCATTTGGACTTTCAACATCTAAGACCAAAACCCCCCTGCGGATCTTTTGCTTTGTCGTGTTGAGAAATTAAGATCCAGTTTAGAACCAACGCAACAAACAAGTGTGGGAATAATAAACAACAGTGAATGGAATTTGCTTGCTGAGTGCGTTTCAATATAAATTTTTACGACTCGGCGGGCAACTCCGACATTTGGAAGCGTAGATTCTATGTTGTTTTGAAATGCCCTTCCCCATTCACCATAATTTTTTTTTTTTTTTTGACAAAGCCAGAAAGAGCAGCAGACGTAGACCACAGCTAGGCTGGAGTCTTTAAACCCTGACGTGCTTCAAAGCACGAAGATCAATTCATCTTCTTATCTGAGACTGGAAACAGGCTTTCTATGTGGAAGTGTGCATGTGGGGGGGAGGGAGGGAGAAAAAAAAACTGCTGTCGAGTAATTTTCCGTTTAAACGTTCCACTCCACAACAATTTGCATAAGCAGCCAATGCGTCTGTGATAAGAAGATTGGTAATTTTCAAAGGCTCTGTAGGAATTGGGAATTAAAAGCCTCTCTCTGCTATCTCCTCTCTTGCAGCTGGTCACCACAGATTCCCTTGCTTCTTTCTTACATTTCTCCAAAACCGCGTCTTATAAACTTTCTCTCTCTCCCCCAGTTTGCTCTATCACTCAGCATACAGTCTCTCGGCGCTGATTTTCACTCTGTGTTATCCCGGGCATGCTCTGTCATTCAGAGAAAACAGGAAAATAAATCAGGTAAAAAGGGAACAAAAAAGCTTTAGGTGACAATACAACTGTTGCTCCATTTCGGAGCTTGAATTTTTCCTGATGCTGCGGTGGGGAAGTGAGGTGGAGATGGAGAGTGCAGACGTTCACAGAGTGAGAAAGAGAAAGCGAAAATGACTTAAGGATAAAAAGAAAGCTGATGGAGTGAAGTGCCGGCGAGAGGAGAGAAAAGGAAAAGGGAAATGAATTTTCTCTCTCTCCATGTATCCAATTTAGCCGAGCTGCTGTAGAAGCACTAAAACTAAAGCACCTTGATATTGAAAAAGTTTTTCAAAGGGTAGTCCTATAAATGATTAAAGTACTGTATGAATATGCACTGATGATTTCATTAGAAGCTTTGATTTAGTTCTTAAAGTTTTTGACTTTGATTTGAATTGTAGAGAAATGCAAATTATACCATATTGTATTGTGTACAAACATACACTACTTCTCAAAATGTTGGGGTTGGTAATTTTTAATTTTTTAATGTTTTTGAAAAGTCTCATGCTCACCAAGGCTCACCAAAAACATATTAAAAACAGTAATATTGTGAAATAGTATCACAATTTAAAATAATATAAATAAATATATCTTAAACTTATTTTATATGTCTGAATTTTCAGCATAATTTTGCCAGTCTTCAGTTTCACATGATCCTTCAGAAATCATTTTAACATGCTGATTTGGTGCTTAAGAAACATTTCTTATTGTTATCGATATTTAAAGCAGTTGTGCTGATATAATGTTTGATGAAACCATGATACTTTTCTTTTCAGTATAATTTTAAGAAAGGAAAAGTAAAAAAACTGAGTTTATTAGCAATGTCTTTACTGTCACTTGTGACCAATTTTTTTGCGTCCTTTGTAAATATGTTTTCAATTCCAGTTAAAATAAAAAATCTATTTCAATTAAATAAAATTGAGGTAGTCTCAAACAATTTATATGTTTTACTAAATTAGAAACATCCTGTCACATTTTTGCCTTGACATGACACGAGTGCTTTTTGTTTATTAAGCTGACAAAAGAAAGCCTTTCATGTGTGATTAAATTGTAACAGTATTTTTGGGTGAACTATCCCTTTAATTGTTATGAGCTTTATCAGAACTACCAACCCGATCTCATGGCATTTCATATATATGTTACGGGGTATAAATTAATACGACTTTTGCTAAATTGTAACTATTTTAAGGCCAGTCTTCAGTTTCACATGATCCTTCAGAAATCATTTTAACATGCTGATTTGGTGCTTAAGAAACATTTCTTATTGTTATCGATATTTAAAGCAGTTGTGCTGATATAATGTTTGATGAAACCATGATACTTTTCTTTTCAGTATAATTTTAAGAAAGGAAAAGTAAAAAGAGTTTATTAGCAATGTCTTTACTGTCACTTGTGACCAATTTTTTTGCGTCCTTTGTAAATATGTTTTCAATTCCAGTTAAAATAAAAAATCTATTTCAATTAAATAAAATTGAGGTAGTCTAAATTAGAAACATCCTGTCACATTTTTGCCTTGACATGACACGAGTGCTTTTTGTTTATTAAGCTGACAAAAGAAAGCCTTTCATGTGTGATTAAATTGTAACAGTATTTTTGGGTGAACTATCCCTTTAATTGTTATGAGCTTTATCAGAACTACCAACCCGATCTCATGGCATTTCATATATATGTTACGGGGTATAAATTAATACGACTTTTGCTAAATTGTAACTATTTTAAGAGTTTCCCAGTTTGTAAGAATTGACCTAACCCTAACCCTGCCCCTAACCTACCCGTCGCGTATTGTACAAAATCGTACGAGTGAGGTTAGCCACCTCGTAAAATACATACGAACTGGTCGTGAGATAGCGTTGGAACTACTTTACTATTCAAGTCACCTAGTGGCTGGATGGGAGAACCACCTCAAGAGGTGATTTAATTCTTGGTCTTTTTTCCTGAATTAGTATGATTCCACATTAGATTTAACATGTGGAAAACTGTAAATTTTCCCACTTGTAATAGACTATTACATGAGGGCATATGCAACATAATATTTCTGCTGGACAAACTTGTCATGTGACCACAAATGGATTTCCAGCCATGAAAAAGGGTGGACCATATCTGCTAACCTCTGCACCGGAAACTCAACTAAATTAACTCCTGTAACAAACCCTGAACAATGCAGCAAATTTCACTTTAACGCATTTGAGTCACATAGGTGGACATCAAATTTTCACAAGAAACAGAATGACATTGGTTTTAAGAGAAAGAGAGAGGGGGAGAGAATCATTTCCCTTGTGTGACATGAGAAATGTCTTTATAATTTCATAATAACGCAGCATGATGATTACCCACATAATATTATTCTGCCTTTATCTCATCTGCTCAGAAAATTGAAGGTCCATAAAATAAATAATGTTTGCGCTGCCACTGCCTGGCTTGTAATCGGCTTACGCGCAATTTACATAAAAATTCAGAATCCAAGTATTCCTGATTATGATGTTTAAAAGACACAGCAAATAAACAGGAACTTGAGGTCCCCACTTTGCAGTTTAGCCTTTGGCAAACACGAGTCCTTCTCTGCCTCAGGCTGATGTTCACAAGTGTGTGAAAGCTCCATGGAAGAAAGCGTTACAGATGAACAAGAAAGGTTTTAAAGTTGCACCTTGATCCTGCCACCCTACATAAATCTGAGAGGATGAGCAAATTATTTTATTTCGATGTGTCTAGACTGCCAAATGTTTGAATTACACTTTTTGTAAAGCAGAGATTGAAGCAGCTGCTTTAAAATAATTGTTCAGGGACAGTTAATGAAAAGTTTGTTGTTGATCATTTTAAAAAGGCAGCATTTTGTATCAACTTTCCTTAATAAGTCATTAAGAATAATTATATAATAAATGGACCAGTAATTAGTAAAAAATCTTTAAACTTCAAAGTCAACATGAATTTTCACCCTAAGTCTAATTTATGATTTAATCACTGTATCGTAGTACTGTACAGTAGGGTAGCATTAGCAGCAGCGACTTTGGCAAGTTGGCCAGTTGCCACATTCCAACTCATGGAGAATAATGCTCCTGTGCTAAACTCTCCACAACATCCCCTCATTCACATACATATTCATTCCACTTCAGCTCCAATATTACAGACAGGCCTATGTGGCAGTCATCACCACCAGCTAAACTCCATTCATCACCATTACCTAAATTACACTGCATGATTGATTTGCATTGCTGTGCCTGATCACAGCATGACACAGCACTGATCAGCTGCTTTCTGCATTCATTAAATAAACCTGACAAACTTTCAACATGAGGAGAATTACACTTGCAAAGAATGAGTAAACTACAGAACAGGCATTTTTTTATTCTTGCACCAATTTTTAAACAACAAGAGAATAGAAAATGCACCGCTAATTCAAATACTGAATGTAAATCCATTTTACACATTCCGGAGAAAAATGCGAGTGATGCTTCATCATTAAACAATTTTGTCAGGGCATTGCTATGTGATTTTTAAGGTGTTCCAAGTAGCTTTTAAAGCAATAGTTCACCCCCCAAAAAAATTGCTGAGAGTTTACTCAGGGCATTGAAGTACTGTAGATGAGTTTGTTTCATCATCAAAACTGATTTGGAGAAATTTAGCATTACATCACAAGTGGATCCTCTGCAATGAATGGGTGCCGTCAGAATGAGAGCAGCTGAAACAGCTGATAAAAACATTACAATAATCCACAAAAGCTGCGTGTTTGTACTTAAAAAATTAAGTCAAAATTTGAAATCAAAATTAAGATCTTTTTAACTTCGGTCCTCTGTCAATAATATTGCTTTCTCAAGTGAAAAAGCCATCTCATCTGATTCAGGGGAGAAATATGCACAAATAAAGCACTGTTTACAAGTGAAAACAGTCCAGAACAGTTCTAGACAAATACGTATGTTGGTGGATTTTGATGTGAAATGACAACACGGGATGGACTTTTTCAGTGGGGGAAGAGTTACTATGAATTATGGACTCATATTTTGTCCAGAAGCGCCAGTTTAGAGTTAAAATGCATTAATGATGGATTTTATTTTTCAAACACTCAGCTTTTCACTTTGCAATACGTTAATCAATGGACTGGAGTTATGTGGATTACTTATTGATTATTGTGATGTTTTTATCAGCTGTTTGAACTCTCATTCTGATGGCACCCATTCACTGCAGAGGATCTTGGATTCAGTGGAGGATCTTATTCACTATAAGTCAATTAATTGTTTGCCCATTTTATTGTCTACTAGGCAAAAATCAAAAGTCTGAGCACTCAGAAAAGTAACAGCACTCCTCTCCTCAACAAACTGCGTGATTTAAGGTATCATCAAGTCCCCAACCCTAAGTATCCAAAACAGTAGCAGTGATACTAATAAATTTAATTTAATTC
Source organism: Sinocyclocheilus grahami (assembly GCF_001515645.1). Lineage (NCBI taxonomy): Eukaryota > Metazoa > Chordata > Actinopteri > Cypriniformes > Cyprinidae > Sinocyclocheilus > Sinocyclocheilus grahami. The sequence continues at coordinate 29,793 of NW_015507314.1, read as the reverse complement.
GGCCCCCTTAGATCACGCTTTGGCTCTCTTATGGTTTTGTGTGTGGGTGTGTGGGAGGGAGGGAGGGTTATGGAGGGTATGTTGAAGCAGTGAATCTGCTCTGGGCACACAAATAAGCTGTCTGGTCTGCATGGATTCAGTGCAATCGGGACAGCATGTGGCTTTCGTAGAAGCAGATAGCAAATAATAATCCAACACCCCGCTCACTATCACACTCTACGGGCCACAAGATCATCCAACTGACATACTGTAAATACAGCCTAACAGAGTCCACATGCGCACACACTCAAACAAATACATTTTCCACACACCAGATATGAGTAATGTGTAAGCAATAATCTGTGAAAAATGCTAATACATTTGTTGCACAACAGTGGTTAAACTATTGGTTTTTACTAGATTACTATGTCCCTTCTAGTACACATATGTTTGCCTGTATTATGGTCTAGGAGGGTTTTTTTTCTTTTTCTTTTTTGTTTATCATGCACGCTATAGCAAGCTATTTACTAATCATATGTTTTCTCACACTTTAAAAAAACACTTTATTTTTATACACACATTCTTTTATACTATCAAAAGTGACTGTAAAGACTTTCACACTGTTACAAAAAAATAAAAATATATATATTTCAAATTAATCAAAGGATCCTGAAAAACATGTATCATGGTTTCCAAAAAATATTAGGCAGCAAAACTGTATTTAAAATTGATAATAATTTATGTTTTTTTCAGCACCAAAACAGCATATTAAAATGATTTCTGAAGGATCATGCAACACTGAAGACTGGACTCTGGAGTAATGGCTGCTGAGAATTTAGCTTTGTCATCGCAGGAGTAAATTACATTTTAAAATATATTAAAATAGAAATTTGTTATTTTAAATGTTAATAATATTTTAAAATATTGCAGTTCTTGGATTAAATAAATGCAGCTTTGGTGAGAATAAGAGTTTTCTATTAAAAAAAAAAATCAATAAAAATATAATAATAAATTAATTAATGAAACTTTTAATGATAATGTTTATTTATATGAGTATAGTGACATATAGTATATGCAGTCAGTCATTGATTCATTCGGAGTCATTCAAAATTGCTCATTCTACCAGTAACAAAACAATCGACTGTATTTCCGTCATTGAAGCTTTTGTTCAAATGATTTGTACAAGAATACGAAAAAAAAGGATTAATTCAGGAATGAAACACCACTGCTAGGTCTACCTCAGAGACACACAAAGGCTCTCCTGTGTCTCAGAAATATTTGCACAAAAAATATTTTGTTTAAATGTACGTTAGTCAATTATAAACTTTGTCCAATTAAGAATGCAGTATTTCTACTTACAGGAAAAGGGACATAATTGTAAAACACTGACCTTTGCTCTGAATTGAATAAACTTATCTAAGGTTCACTTAGTTAAGAGTGCCCAGTAAAGCAATTTTCCACATCAAAAAAAAAAAAAAAGGGGAGCTTGTAATGGAGAGAGTGAGAAAATGAGTAATGGTAAATGAAGTCTGGAGTCTGTGTATTATGGTGTGAACTCTCTTCAGTGTCTGTTCATTTGAGTTTAGAGTTTGGAGCAGCAGCATGGTAATGAACAATCATGTTCCATCATGCTCCATTGAACTCTGATGGGGCTGATACAACATCATTCTTGTCACTTACAGACCTTCCATGGGTGGAGAGGAACTGCTTTTGGCTTGATGGATTATAGATTCCATCTATTTCCTGCGTTCGGCTAACTGACATTTTGGTCCATGGAAAGAAAATGACTTGCTATTTTTAATTGACTTGTGTGTGTAATGTTCAACAGTGTGGGTTTATGGGAGATGTTTGAAAAGAAACAGGGTAGCGCCCTAAGCCAGGCGCTTCCCTCCTCCCCTCAGGGTGGGCGGCAGCAGGACTGGCGAAGTGCTAAATTGCTCTGCGTGAGTTTGGTCACGGCTGAGCTCTCCTTGAGTTAATGAAATGACAATTAATCCAAAAGCTGTTGCTACTCACTCATTTACTCCCTTGCACTCTTGTAAGTGGAGGAAGGAAGAGGCGAGAAAACTACGGCCAAGAGAGGAATGCTAAAGCACCCGTTTGGGACATTGCTTTGCCACACACAAACTGTGTGTGAATCCCAGACAGGAACTATGTGAAAGGCCACATTTAAACACCAACTGCTCTAATCAGACAGGAATAAAAATAAAAAAAAGTAAAAGTATAAGTATGGTAAAATATTTTTGATATGATGCATAGACAGCAACGCAACTAACACGTTTAAGGCCCAGAAAGGTAGTAAGGATATCATTAAAATAGGCCATGTGACATCAGTGGTTCATCCATAATGTTATGAAGCTACGAGAATACTTTTTGTGCGCAAAGAAAATAGAAAATAGAAAAGAAAATAGAACGCCGGCTCCTGTGTCAGCAGCACCATAATGATACATTGTGGTACTCTCATGAACGAGTGTCGAAGACTGACATGGAAGAAAATAAATTGTTGAATAAAGTTGTTATTTTTGTTTTCTTTGCACACAAAAAGTATTCTTGTAGCTTCATAACATTACAGTTGAACCACTGATGTCACATGGACTATTTTAATGATGTCCTTTTTACTTCTACCACTACCTTTCCATCTCTTAGGTGACAAAAATTAAGATAAAAATTGTCAAAAATTGTTCAATAAGCAATAAAATGCGGCAACACAAAAGGAAAGTGTATTACTGCACATTTAATAACTAATTTATCATATGTATCAGAGTTTGGATCCATCATGTTAAAGCTGAGTTTGGCACTAGCAACATAGGTTTGAAATAAATACCAAGTTCTGTCATGAAACTCTAGATGGTGCAAGCCGACAAGTTCTAACTCAATCTGACCTAATTACATCATCATTCAAATGGGGAAGCTTTCTTTTCACATCAGCAGCCAATGAGCTTGCTGCTCAACATTCAAATACTTGGCTAGTGCTTGCTGTAGCAGTTGCAGCGCGTTTCAGAAATCCTCCACCATCCCCAGCTCCACCTGTATAGATCTGCTACAGGGTAATTTCATGTAAGTTATACACAGGGACTATTTCATATATGCCCTATGTGCAGCAGTATTTCCTACATGCTCACAGCAGCATATCTGTGGATGTATTTGCAGTAGCAAGTCTCTGTACTTGCTCTGCCACAGCAGCAGCAGCATAGCAGATCTATGCTACCAAAACCAAACACATTAACATTGCAATGTCTGTTACCATGCTAAACACTCCAAGAGTTGTCATGACAGAAATATTTTGAATGAAAGTCATTTTTGATTACAAAAAGTCCACTAACTGTGCCAATTATGACATGCATGGCATCAGAGTAAACAAAGTTGTAATACAGCCATTTTGTTTCTACACGCACAATACTTAAACAGAGCTTGAGAACAATCAATGACTTATGGTCTACCCGTCAGGTAATTGGTGAAGGGTGATTACTGAAGTGAGCAGCTAATGAATGACAGCATGTTGAAAATCTCACTGTGTGATGTCAACTGAAACTAATAAACAAACCTGCTACAATAATTGTGTTCATAGACTGTTTCAGAGAGACTCTGTTTACATACCAAACTGCTTTTTGTGTACCTTAATGCAGCTATCAAAGCAATAGCTTTCCAAGAAGTCAATAACATACCTGATAATGACTGGCTTTTGCAAGCTCCTGATTGGCTGATTCCACGTGTGATGAGGTGGTCTGAATGTAGTCTTCAATGCTGTCTGTAAAGAGAGAAAACAAGCATTGTTATTGTTGTTGTCATCATCGTGTTTTGATGTACAAAATGTTACAATGCGTTCAGGATGTTCTGTCAGACTATTTCCAGATGATTTTCAGCCCATATTCATGAAACCTTAAACTTCATGAGAGAATGTGTGACTCACTCATACACACTCACAAAAAAAGAAGATTGTCCAAGCACACAGTGTACCAGAGCACCTTTATAAACATGCCCACTCTCTCATTCATGTTCCCTTTCCCAGGGAGAAAGAGATTAGAGAGCAAAGTGCCCTCAACAGAGCAAAATGTTGATGCTGCCAAAAACTGAAGCTGCACTGCATTTTGTGGTCCCCTACACACCATCATCACAAAAGACCATGCTGAAAGAAAGAGTTCGGCCAAAAATGAAATTTCTGTTATTATTTACTCATTTTGTTCCAAACCTACTTGCTATTATTTTTTCTGTAGCGATGCCATACAACAACATAATTCATAGTGATGAGGGACTGTTAAGGGCCAAAATAAACAACATCAAATTATAAAATTAAATTAATATAACAAAATTAAAATATGATCAAATTAATTCAAAAATTAAATATTAATATAAAAATAGACAAATTATTAAATAAACACTTTAATAATATATCAGTATAATAATGACTGTTAGACATAATGATTGTATCTGATGTTATCAACGCTAGGCTAATGACTTGATACTCTAGAAATACAAAAATATAGCACACAAATATTTTGTGAACAATCAGTTTAAGATTATATATTTGTATCAATTAAAATGTTTCAGTTCCAAATAAAATGCATTTGATATTTCCATAGACTCCATAGGTTTTAGCCTTTAGAAAGGCCAAACCTTTCTAAAACTTTCTTGTCACATCGTGTTCTGGGATTGTCTTATTATCCACAAAGTATGTGTTATCTTATACGCCAACATAATTATGTTATGGTTAGTTATTCATATTAATCATGAGCTGATTCGTTACAGAGCTTTTTTCCTGGCATACAAGACATAAATAAATATCTATATTTTAATATAGTAGTGTACTAAATACATTTCATAGGCATAATAATAATAATAATAATACAATTTTAATCCATTTCCAACTGTCTGGATCAGTATTTCCATGCATTTGATTATGACCAATGAAAATTATTCATGTAATCCCAATGCAAATTAAATACTTCACAAATTTAACATGATTTCAATAAACGAAATGGTGACAATTTTTTTAATAACTACAAATTTATATATATATATATATATATATATACACATACATACACACACACACACATATGTATATATATATATATAGTATATATATATATATAGTAAAAAAAAAACTTAATTTTACACTTTCTAAAATAACAGTTTATAATATATTTCCATATACTGGTTTTTGCATGTACTTTTGTCACTGGACAACTAATAGCACAGCACGACCCGTTTTATTCAGGTACGTGTCACGACTTTGCTCTGGCTTTATCATAAAGCTCACCTTTCCATAAGGCTGTGCTAAAAGCACAAATCCAAACTTCCTGCATCAGTTTACTTGCCTCCTCTGTCCTAACTCCACCCCTCCAATCACGGCTATCCACAAAGATTTATTCACATCCACCTCCTAATAAACATCCTGGATACAAAGGCAAAGAGCAATTTAGCCACTTCTATTTCAGGCTCTTTAAACTCTAATGGACTCTGAGCAAAACAGAAATGTGTCACACAGGCTTTTGTTCTGGCCTTACAACCCTACAAGAAAGACCTCTTGAAAACATCACGCCTGGATGTTGTTTTCTAAACGCCAATAAAGTTTTCTGATGCATTTTCTTTTTCTTTTGCATGTGCATATGTTGGTGTATACAATCTCACACACTTCAAAATCATGGTCTAAGAGAGTGACTCTGCAAGAGGGCATATCTCCAGAAACATATCACGACCACATGAAGAAGAGCAGCTTTCATTTCATTCTTAAGCTGTGGCTTTAAAGGGAAAAATCAAATCTTTGGGATATGAAAGATGAGAGTTGGAGGGGCACACATGTCCTAAAACCCCCCCATTCAGACCTTGCATGTGCTCAGTGTGTTGAAAAATAGAAAGTAGTATGAGTTGAGTGGCTTTATTTTCATGAACACTTTCAGTATGTGGCTGACTTCAAAACTTGATGTGAACTGTCTAATTAGGCAACTAAAGTGGAAACTCATAATCAGTGTTATTTTAGTATACTAATATAGTTTTTGTTAATATTTTGAATTAGAGTTTTTTTATATTTTCTGCTTTTATTTTAATTTTAGTTCAAGTTTTAGTAATTTTTTAAAAGCACAATTATGTTGTGCTTTTTGTCATTTAATTTTTTTTTAAATATATCTTTATATTTTTTATATAGTATTACATTTTTGTTTTTAGTTTATTTAGTTTTGGTTATTTCAGTACTTTATACCTAAACTGTACAGAGAAATAATTTTTTTCCAAGAAATAATTTTTTTTATGGTTTTAATTTTACTTAATGATAATAACCCTGCACATAACAGGGTTATGACTGAAATTAAGAACTCTACATGTATACCAAAATCACTCATTATGTGATGTACAACATTTTTACTAATTTCACAATTGTTTCTAATAGCAAAATAGCATTTCTAATGGCAAAGTTGGGTGAAATGTAATTTTTAATTGGATGAAGCTTCCTATTATTTTCCGTATGTAAAATACGAAATAGGAATATAAAATATTTCTAATAAAATATAATCAAACATTTTCCTTTGTTAGCTCTGTCATAGTTAAATGAATAATTATGAATGTTTGAATAAACAGACCTCAACACAATGCATTCTGGTATTGACTTATCAACAAATGGTCAAGATTAGGTATCTAGGCATAATTTTGTGGAAAAGTATCAGGAATACCTAAAAAAGTAGACTAGATAGGCTTGGGTTTGGACAAATGAATCATCTTTTAAACAAAGTTTACAGGGGAAGAGAAACCAGAAGGTGATCAAATAAATTAAATATTATGAAAATCGTAATGCATGTAGCATAATGAGAGGACCCAAAAGTGGCATAGATGAAAACAAAACAAAATATAGTCCACCTACATCCTCAAGTGACCTTCTAAAGGGCAGAACAGCGTTATTGGGTGGTTTATTGTATATTGTGTGTTCCACTAGATTCTGGTTATTTCGCTAGTCATAACTTGTGATAACCTTCAACGTGTCTGACATCATTTCCCTGTGTAAATGTTAAGTGTCCGTGCGAGGAAGGAAGTTGGGGACAAGGAAAGTTTCAATCTCCCTTTTTCTCTCGTGAACTCCTTCCTTATTGTGTAACTCCTCCATTGTCTCTCCTTTTTCCTTGGGCTGCTGTTGTATTGTGACCGTGAGGGTGTTAAATTAGGATAAAGAATGTGCAAAGCACATCCTTAACCTCTCCTGAAGGAATAGTATCTTTACTCATCTTGCCTGTTGAATGTACAGTACACACAGGATTAATTAAAACAGCCGGACGAAAGGACACTGTGCTGGATGAGTACCAATTAGAACAGGAATGGGCATTTTCCAACAGAGAGGCCACGGCTAAGGGTCTCTGATTGTATGTAACCATTTCATATTCAGCTCTATAAAATCTTTTATATTTGACTTTTTCAATCACATGCAATTTATTAACTGAGGCAAATTAAATACTAATGTGCAATAAATGTAAAATCTGAAAAATCTTAAAAGGATAGACCTAAAACTTCATTTACTCACCCTCATATCTTTTGAAAACCATATGACTTTCATACAGTTTCATTTATATTTTAGCACAGAAAAGGCAAACATAAATACATAAATAAAACTATAAATGCTGATGTGTGACATCATAGCATGTGGGCAGGGCCACATAATAATGGTTCATGCCCCCAATATTTGAGAAACGTTAATGATACAGCATTTCCATTTACAGTAATATTTATTATTAAAGATCCACTGATATTAAAATTCTTGCTCATACAGAAAGGCCAAAAATTGTTTTGATGTTGGCTGATATTAAAATCAATTTGCAGTATTTCTATTCTATACTAGTATTCATAAATACATACAAAATAAAACACTAAAAACTAAAATCAAGTGAATTTAAGCATCTCAGTGTCATGATGTTCAGCATGAAAGTTAATTTTAATATTTTAAAATATTTTATTAATTTTATGATTTGGGTGTTATATAATGGAAAACAATCTAAATATAAAAATAGGAGAAATTTGAATTTTAAAATAAATATCAAATACTGACTATACAAAACAAAACAAAACAAAACAAAACAAAACAAAACTAAACTAAACTAAACTAAACTAAACTAAACTAAACTAAACTAAACTAAACTAAACTAAACTAAACTAAACTAAAATAAATGTTTTCTAGTTTGATAGTATTCAGCTTGGTTTCATAAATTTAACTGACAGGTCATGACTGCTGACGTGTCCAAGATAAAATGTCAAAGGGTTAGGCTAAACATTTTCCAAACAAGTAAGCAACAACACTATTATCCCTGCTTTCTGCATGTAACCAGTGACTCAGCTCCTAAATCATGCTTCCCGTTTAATATCGGTCTGTCTTTCTCTGCCTGTTAACTATAAATTGAATCTTTGAGGATCTTCTCTGATCTTAGTCTCCTCCAGAGGCCTGTAGAGACTAGCTCTCTGTCTGTCATGTATTGAGCTGGTGAAGGTGATGTCTTGTTCTCCCCTCTGAAACTTCACCTCAGCACAGCAGGGGATTATGGGATGGATATGGGGGGAGAAGTGATTATCAATAAAAGGCCAGACAAACAAGGATGAGTCAATAGACTCTTAACTGGAAACACAGAGCCACACACACACACACACACACACACACACACACACACACACACACACAGGTTTGTTTTTGTGTATTGTGGGGACAATGTGGGGACACAGCTTTTATACTGAGGTTTGTTTTTGTGTATTGTGGGGACATTGTGGGGACACAGCTTTTATACTGTACAAACTGCATGTGCTATTGCCCTACACCAACCCTACACCTAAACCTACCCCTTACAGGAAACTTTGTGCATTTTTACTTTCTCAAAAAAACTCACTCTGTAAGATTTATAAGCGTTTTGAAAAATGGGGACATGGGGCTATGTCCTCATAAGTCACCTTCTCCTTGTAATACCTATGTCATACCCATGTCATTATACAAATGTGTGTCCTCATATGCAGGGCTGCAATAAGACCTCAATGGGCCTTAACTTAGTCAGTAATGACTTACTGCAGGGCCCCCCATCACAATAATGATATAGCTTAACATAGGATTTTTATCCAATCAAAGTTTCATAATTCTTGTTACCAATTCCAATATCTCAAAATAAAAAAAATTAAAAAACGTACTGAAGACAAGTAAACAGTCATGAATTACAATAGAACAAAGAAATTGACCTACAAAAATAAAAAAAACTTACTGAAGACAAGTAAACAGTCATGAATTACAATAGAACAAAGAAATTGACCTACAAACACTTAAAGCACTTTAAGCAAATAAGATTGTATAAAATAAATAGACTACAAAAACTGAATAGTCTTCACTGTGTAAATTCAATATACATTATTTTACAAAAGCGATTCGGTCAAGGACAGTGAGTGATTTTCTTTCTAATGTTTAATTTACATTATTGACACAAATGGCAAGAGCAGCTATATTAAGCTGCTTTGCAGGAATAGTTCACCCAAAAATTTAAGTTATATTGTTGTTGTTCTAAACCTGAATGAGTTTCATTCTGCTGTTGAATGCAAACGTATATATTTGTAACAATACTGGTAACCAAACAGTGTCTGTGCCCCCATGACTTCCATAGTATGGAGGGAAAAAAACACTATTGGAGTCAACAGGGACCAGAAACTTTCTGGTGGTTACGAATATTCTTCAAAATATCTTCTTTTATGTTGAGGAGAACAAAGAAATGTATACAGGTTCAGAACAACTTGAAACTGAGTAAATGATGACATTATTAAAATTTTTGAGTGAATATCCCTTTAAAATCGCATCATATAATGCCAGTATCGCATAATAGCCAACTAGTGCACATGCTTTATTTTTAACTATTAATGTTCATTTAAGACACAAATACCTGACAGGCATTTTGACACATAACTATATGTATTCGAACGTTTCACAAGGCGCGAAAAATAACTCTTAGTTTAGTCAGGCGCTGTACGAGCAAGTGTCAGAAACCGTCTTAACGCACGCATTTGCCAAATTCAAATGTGACGTTTTAATCTCTAATGGGAATTCATGGAATTTACGGAAAAGTGAGGGGCGTGGTGGGGTTTTGGCGATCTACTCCACAGACAATCACGGGCCCCCTCCTTGCTCAGGCTCTGGGGCTTCAGCCCCGCCTAGACCAATGGTTAATGCGGCCCTGCTCATATGTCACAAAAACGCACACATACACACAGACACACACACAGGTTTGTTTTTGTGAAAAGTGGGGACATCCCATAGGCGTAATGGTTTTTATACTGTACAGACCGTATATTCTAGTGCCCTACACCAACCCTACCCCTAAACTTACCCCTTACAGGAAAATTTGTGCTATTTCAGATTTTCAATACACTCCATTCTGTGTGATTTATAAGCGTTTTGAAAAGTGGGGACATGGGGTAATGTCCTGAAAAGTCACCTTCTCCTTGTAATACCTATGTCATACCTGTGTCATTATACAAATTTATGTCCTCATTTGTCACAAAAATGCGCGCACACACACACACACACACACACACACACACAAGATCTCACCTATGGTGTCTCCTTGTTCATGTACCATGCTGGCCAAGTCCTTCATAATCTGATTGACGTCCAGCATGTCTCTCTGCAAAAACAAAACAGAGGTTGCAGCTCAGAGGTGTGTACAGCAAACATCACAGTACTCTGAAGTGATCTTTTATGCTTTGTTTATACTTTATATATAACGTATTTCTATATATGTTTACTTTATTTATACTTTAAATACATTAAACAACAACAAATGCAGTAGAGACATAGAAAGGAAATAGATCTTAACGAAGACCAATTACACATTATCACACATAAACAGAAGTTGATGCTTATAAGTGGGTGTAGATCAGCTATAATAAATAAACTATATACTAATTATATCTAATAGACTATGTTCATTACTTAATTAATTTTAAAACATTACTGAGAAAAAAAGCTTTAATACATTTTCATGACCCCCAAAGAAACTACAATGAAATAAAAATAGGCATAAATTAATTTTACTTTAATTGCATGGCATATTATAAAATTTCAGAGAAATGTAACACCTTTAAACTGGTTTTAAATGACACCATTTAGCATATTAACTTGGATATCCCTAAAATACTAAAACTAAAATAAAAACTATATATATATTTATTTTTTATTTTTTTATTTATTTTTATACACTTGACGATAGAGTGGAACTAAACTGAAAATAATAATAACTAAAAAACAAAATCTGATTTATAATAACCCTGAAATGTGTAGATATTATTTTATAATTTACATTTATATTTATATTTGAAGTTATCATTAATATTATCATTCATATTTTAAAGTTTAAAAAAAGTTTTTCTTCAATATATAATAAAATTTTGTTATCAAGTATTGTGAAATACTGGTGTAGTTATTGACGGCCCTAAAATACTAAAACTAATATAAAACTAAAACTGAAAACTCTGAAAAACTAAATTTTAACTAACGTAAATTGAAGAAAAACGAAAAAATCTAATCAAAATTAAATTAAATTCGGAATTATAATAAAAATAATACATCATCGTTAATATTATATATTTTAAATTTGTATGTATATTCAAGTTGAAAAGATGCTGTTTTTATTCAATAGATGGAAAATCAAAAATGGTATGACAAATTGTGAAATACTGGTATAGTTATTGGCAACTGAAATTATGCTACTGTGACAGACCTGAAGCAACATGGTGTCTTCTAAAGCCTGAGTCTATCTCCTGCTCACAGGCCTTTTTGTCTCCATACACAACCCTATGCAAGTGCAGCTGGGTCAGTGGAGCTCAAATCATTGAGCCATTCATCACAGGTGTCTGCAATTGTTCGGGAAACTGGCAGCCATCCTGGCTCTTGGCACAAACCGTTTGGCCGAAGCCAAAATGGCCCCTAGCAAATCACACATTACTAAAGAGTTTCTGCATTTTCTCTCTCTCTCGCCATCAGCACCATCACAGAGCAACATATTTATTTTTCCCACCAAGGCATTTGTACAATTTAAATTCAGTGTGTAGAAACAACAGGATATGGAGTGTCATTACGCTTGATTGGATGGGAGAAATTTAAAGGATGGTGAAGAAAAAACAGCAGGATACACATGTAGTTAGAGCTATCATAAGTTAATTTACTGTAATGTTTAGAATGGCTGCTTTAGTGAATACTCCTCCATGGAGCTGCATCCCCTTTGAGAATTGGGTTTGTAGCTAACAGGCACTGAATTCAGAATAAATCAAAGCACAAGTCATACCGGCAAACATAATTCAACACACTGAAGGAAGGCTGGGGGAAAAAAGTCTGATGAAATATGAAGAAATTACTTAAATGACCTAAACAAACTTTACAGTTTGAATAAACTTTTAGACAAATACTTTGCTGTATTATCTATCAAGCATGATTACATCTGTCTGGTGAGATATGCACTAGTGTTATAAAATGTTAAAAAATATCTACACATAAATATATATTTTATATACAAAATAACATATACAGTTGAATTGTTTGGGTTTGGAAAAATGTTTTTAAAAGAGTATTTTACACTCATCAAGGACACATTTGATCAAAAATACAGCTGAAATATTGAAATATTATTGTGAATATGTATAGGGTTGGTAAGATGTCATTAATGTTGTCGAAATAAAGTAAGTATTTTACATGCTCACCAAGGCTGTGTTTATTTGACAAAAAATACAGTAAAAACAGAAATATTGTGAAATATTATTATAATTTAAAACAGTTTTTTTCCCCAATTGTAGTATATCTTAAAATGTAGTTTATTCCTGTGAAGGTAAATCTGAATTTTTAGCATCATTACTCCAGTCTTCAGCATCACATGATCCTTCAGAAATCATTCTAATATGCCAATGTGGTGCTCAAGAAACATTTCATATTATTATCAATCCAAAAAATAGTTATGCAGCTTAATATTTTCATAGAAACATGACACTTTTAAATGGACTCTTTGATGAATAAAAAGCTCAAAAGAACTTTTGTTGAATGTAATGCACCCTTTCTGAATAAAAGCATGGAAAATATTGCTGACCCAAAACTTTTAAATGGTAGTGTATGTATATTTGAGACCCACCAAAAGCAATAAACAAATAAGCAAAACAATAAATAAACATATGGCTTGAATTCATTCAGTAAGTTAACATGCACATGAGTGTGTTTGAGTCTTTATATACTGTTTATAGAGTCAGAAAGTGACGTATTGATTTTGAGAGCACTCTGTGCCCTTCTGCCCAGGGGGAGTCTGGGTAGCCCTGGGGGCTGAGGTGTGCCACTTTACATCATTTATAAGGGTTATAATAAGCACACAGAGCTCTAGAGCTCCCTTATGACCCAAAACCCAGCGCTCCTCTTTATGCTACCCTTTCATGAAGACCCACGGTCTTGCTGTCCCCTGAGACTGTGTGCAGTGGAGGCGCTTCACAGACGGGCCACTTTGAGGGGTCGAGATGCGGTTGAATGCTTTGGGTAACATGAACCAATGAAGCAGTTGGAAGTTCTACAGCTGTAACTTCCCAGTCCAGATCAGTCATGGAGATAGATCTTAAGAGTACCAAAACTATGACAAGAACTTTTGCAGCTTATGTCCCTCACTGAACTAAGCGGAAACAATGTCCATTTTCAGTAGCCAGTAAGAAAGTTTATTTTTCTTTCCACACTGCAGACAAATCGTTTTTTCTTTCTTCTTCTTCTTTAAAGGAATAAGTTCACTTAAAATGAAAATGTTGTCATCATTTATCCACCTTCAAGTTGTTCTAAATATGCACTAGTATCTTTCTTTTGTTGAACATAAAAGAAGATCTTTTGAAAAACTTTGGTAACCAAAAAATGCCTTTGACTTTCATAGTAGGTTTTTTTTTTCTGTCGGTGGATACCATCAACGCTTTGGCCACCAACATAAAAATCGATAAAAGTCTAAAAATATCTGTTAGATATCTGAAGTCATTTTAAGTTAACGAAGTAATTAATATTTCTCCTAGAAATGAGATAAAAATACTTATAATATATACTATCTTTCCAAAGTGTGTGGTTGGTATTTTTAATGTTTTCGAAGAAAAGAACAGTAAATGAAACAGTAAAAACAGTATTATTGTGAAATATTATTATAGTTTAAAAGAACTGATTTATATTGTAATATATTTTAACAAAGATGGATTTTCAGCTACCATTACTCCAGTCTTCATTGTCACAAGATCCTTCAGAAATTATTCTAATATGCTGATTTGGTGTGCAAGAAACATTTTATTATTATTATCATTATTATTATTATTATTCACAATGTTGAAAACAGTTGAGCAGCTTAATATTAAATAAATACTTAATTATTATTTTGATACTTTTATTAGGATTATTTGATGAATTGAAGGTTCAAAAGAACAGCATTTATTTGAAACAGAAGTTTTTGGTAACATTACAAATATTTTTACTGTCATTTTTGATCAATTTAATGTGACCTTGCTGAATAGAAGTAATAATTCCTGAAAACACACACAAAGATATATATATATATATATATATATATATATATTAGGGCTGTCAATCGATTAAAATATTCCATCGCGATTAATCGCACCATTTTATCTGTTCTAAATGTATCGTAAATTAATACTTTTCAAGTTTTTAATACTCTAATCAACAAGGGCATGGACAAATATGGATGCTTTATGCAAATGTATGTTTATTATTAGTAAAACCATAGTCAACATAGAGCATGAAGTCTAGACATGTTTCAAAGGTCATGGATGTTTTTCAAAGAACTTGTTCATGTCTATTAGACACATGAAAAAATAACAGAAATACCAGGTTCCCATTACTTCTCTTTCCTTGCCCTGAGCAATTTACTTACACAAGCCTGTTTACATTATTTGCAGAACAGGGCAGCTCACTTCTTCTGAACATGCAAAATGTACATTTATTATTTATTATTACATTTGTTTGCCTCTCTGTGCCCACATACTATATTTTGATGCAGCTAAATTCTCAATAAAACTGATAAAACATTGATATATTTAGCTCTTTCTCTTGTCAGACAACCGAATTAATATCAAATGGTAACTGAAACGTGACCCATTAAGACCACATAACCAGCTCTCCCTTCCAAGATGTTAATCTGCACAAAAATCCTGATTTATAATCAAGCTGTCATCTGATGAAATCAAATAGGCTACACATAAGATAAAGACAATAGTTGTGCTGTGATTTAGGCTATACTTGCATAGATTATTCCATTCCTTTTTTACTCACAATTTGTACAGTGTCCCAACTTTTTTGGAATTGGGTTTGTATGTATATACATAATCTGTGTGTGTGTATAGATGTGTAATAGATGTGACCCTGGACCACATAACCAGTCATAAGTAGCACGCGTATATTTGTAGCAATAGCCAACAATACATTGTATGGGTCAAAATTATCGATTTTTCGTTTATGCCAAAAATCATTACGATACTAAATAAAGATTATGTTCCATGAAGATATTTTGTTAATTTCCTACCATAAATATATTATGTCTGCACGATAAATCGCATGCGTTATTTAACGCGCATCTTGTCAGAAAAGCCGGTTCTGTAATCAGCGGTAAATCTCCAACACCTGCGGGCTTTCACATTGAGCAGCATTAACTACACAGAGCCGTTGTTCACTAACGAGCTGCGCAAAAAATTGTGCGAATATGAATGTACGAATATGCGCAGCTCGTCAGTGAACAACGGCTCTGTGTAGTTAATGCTGCTCCATGTGAAAGCCCACAGGTGAACGAGATTTACCGCTGATTTTATTATTATAATTTATTATTATTTTATTATATTTTTTTCTTTGCAATGCACAATATGTACTATATTTGTACAGAAATCATTCTAATATGCTGATTTGGTGCTCAAGAAACATTTCTTATTATTATCAATCTAAAAAATAGTTGTGCTGCTTAATATTTCCATAGAAACCTATTATTATTCTGTAAGTTTCCTACCGCAAATATTTCAAAACTTAATAATTTTTATAATATCTTTATTATAAACTTAAATCATTTTTAAATGTATTTATTTTTTGCTATGCACAATATGTACTATATTTACCATGTTCAAAATATAAAACTAGATTTCATCAATGATGTCATATTCTTATAAAAAGATATGTGCCTGGTTTTCCTTTCCAAAACTCAGCCTTAATGTTGAACTGTAGAAGACAGTCCAAGGGTCATGTGGATCAGATCGATGCTCTTTTTCCTAGCACCACGATTATGTTGCTCATGTCAAACATCATTCTGTTTTTATTTGGAAAGAGAAAGATAGAGAACAAGATATAGGGAGAGAGCGTGCAAACACGGGTCTGATAGGACTCAAAGGGTCCGCCTTTGTTTCATTAGATACAAAATGTCAGACATCTGCTGCATCTGACACATGGGTCTGCGTTGCACCACAAACGTGCACACACTTCAGCGACAGCCGCTGACAGCAAGCGCAACAGCCACACAATTAAATGTGTGGACTGATAAGGCTATAGATGCAATGGAAAAACACACTCTCCCAAACAGAAGATGACTGACACTTCTCTGAATGCAACATGCCAGGAAGTATTGCAGGAGCACAGACTGACAGAAGTGAATGGGAGAGTGACTGTAAGCCATCAGTCGGCTTATCTAAGACAAGAAAACACTGAGGAAAGCTCAGAGAGAGATCTGTGAGAGGAAAAGACAGATAGGAGAATAGTAGTGATTGACTATATACTGTAGGGTTGCTGAGATTTCCAGTGAATTAAGAAATTATTTGTGGTTTGTGTCCACTTTAAAATAACGGACAGACAGGTGATGGATGGACAAGATATGTGAAATTGTCACACCCCTGTGGACTGTTGATTGTGGTTTCTCCCTCTGTGTCCTTATTTGGTTGTTCCTGTTCTAATCATTAGTTAATTATCCTCATTGTGCTCACCTGTCTGCACCTCATTATCTGCCCTATATCAGTTCCTGTCTCTTGTAGTCTCGTTGGTCGGTTATTGTGACTGTTACCCTGTGTGTTGATGTCTACCCTGTCTGGATCTCATGTTGTCATATCATTAAATATCCTTTTATTCGTAATCTTCGTTGTCCTGCTTGGTCTCTGGAACACCCTGCCCGTGACAGAATAACCGACCCAAAAACAGTTTAACTTCCGTGTTCTCCTCTCCGTTTGTTTTCCAGTTTTTCCTCAGTGTTTTTCTTTCCGTTGTGTTTACCCCATGGATCCCTTCACGCACCCCGAATTCCTCCTTCTCCTGCTGGAGCAGGAGGGCAGGACTCTCGAGGACCATTCCAGACTGTCCCTGATGGTCGCTAACGTCACCAGCTATCCGGACGACACGCTCTGCTCTTTCTATGAGGCAAGTCTGAACACCTAATGCAGAGTGTGGTCGTCCGAAGACGGTCCTCGGGAGGAATTTGCCGCCTTCGTGGAGTGGATTCCGGCGAGAAACGGGTCGCCACTCACCATCGGCCTCGTGGATGATCTCGCCGGAGCCACTTCGGACCCAGAGCACAGCCCACCATCTCCCCGCGGTACGGAGCATCAGCCTGAGCCCACCGATGACGGAGAGCCATTTCCCGCCGC
>NW_015507314.1:11215-12083 GCF_001515645.1 Sinocyclocheilus grahami | reverse complement strand
GCTGACCGTGAACAACAACCCCCGCCCCCACTCAGGCCCCTGAGCCCAGCCCACCATCTCCCCGCGGTACGGAGCATAAACCTGAGCCCACCGATGACGGAGAGCCATTTCCCGCCGCAATCCACGAGCCAGAGCGAAACCAAGCGACTGAGCGGAGGATCGCCTCGGATGTTGAGCCCAACCCGTCAGACCAGGTGCGAGAGCCGGTGACAGTGCCCACCACGAGGGAGCAAGCCGTGAACGGTGTGAGCGCAGAGAGGAGCTCCGCCCTATGCATCATGGCTGAGGGTGAGCTGACTATGGCGGGACATAAGGGCCAGAATATGGAGGGAATTCAGTGTCAAAACGAGGAGGAGAGACCTCGGAATCCTCAGATTAGCACAGGAAGGGCTCCCGATCCCCTGTCGAGCGTCGGAATGGCTCCCGATCCCATGTCGAGCGTCGGAATGGCTCCCGATCCCCAGTTAAACCCAGGAAGGGCTCCAGCCCAAGAGCTTGCTCCAGTGCCCGCTCCTCGAAAACGCCCGGGGGCGGGAGCCGGTGACAGGGCCCACCACGAGGGAGCAAGCCGTGAACGGTGTGAGCGCAGAGAGGAGCTCTGCCCTATGCATCATGGCTGAGGGTGGGCTGACTATGGCGGGACATAAGGGCCAGAATATGGAGGGAATTCAGTGTCAAAACGAGGAGGAGAGACCTCGGAATCCTCAGATTAGCACAGGAAGGGCTCCCGATCCCCTGTCGAGCGTCGGAATGGCTCCCGATCCCATGTCGAGCGTCGGAATGGCTCCCGATCCCCAGTTAAACCCAGGAAGGGCTCCAGCCCAAGAGCTTGCTCCAGTGCCCGCTCCTCGAAAACGCCCGCCCTCCC
>NW_015507314.1:10843-11115 GCF_001515645.1 Sinocyclocheilus grahami | reverse complement strand
GCTGACTATGGCGGGACATAAGGGCCAGAATATGGAGGGAATTCAGTGTCAAAACGAGGAGGAGAGACCTCGGAATCCTCAGATTAGCACAGGAAGGGCTCCCGATCCCCTGTCGAGGGTCGGAATGGCTCCCGATCCCATGTCGAGCGTCGGAATGGCTCCCGATCCCCTGTCGAGCCTCGGAATGGCTCCCGATCCCCAGTTAAACCCAGGAAGGGCTCCAGCCCAAGAGCTTGCTCCAGTGCCCGCTCCTCGAAAACGCCCGCCCTCCC
>NW_015507314.1:4352-10486 GCF_001515645.1 Sinocyclocheilus grahami | reverse complement strand
CCAGTCCCCGAATCCAGTCCAGCGTGCCCTCCAGTGCCCGCTCCTCCAGAGCGCCATCCTGTTCCTGTGTTCAGTCTAGAGGGGGCTTCCGATCCAGATTTAAGCCCTGAATGCCTGGAGACTCACAAATGCCCGCACTCCCACCCGCTCCAGCCTCCTCCACCACTGTCATCTGGCAGCCCCCTCTGCTCGCCCTCAGCCCACCATCATTGTGGTGCAAGCCCTGCGGGACTGCCATCCTCCAGCATCGCCGTGGTCTGAGTCTCCCTCACCTCCGCCTCCAGCCTCCGAGGCCCAGACTCCGCCTCGGCCCGTAGACCCAGTGGCTCCACCTCGGCTCCTAGCTCCCTCGCCTCTACCGTCACCCATCGATCCATCAGCTCCACCGGGCTCCATCATCCCTCCGGCTCCACCTTGGTCGGGTGTCGAACAGCCATCGCCTCTGGACTCCTCTCCTCTGGCGGCGCCTCGTCGTTCTGTCCCACCGGCTCCATTGGGCTCCTTCCTCCCGCCAGCTCCACCTTGGTCCTCAGTCGCTCCATTTCGCCGCAGATCTCTGGATCTCCGCCTCGGCCTCAGTCGCCAAAGCCCTCGTCTCCACCCTGGCCCCCCGGATCCTAGGCATCCCCTGGCTCGTTGGCTCTCCGTCTCCGCCTCGGGCTCCTCCTCCACCTGCTCTGCAGCCGTTGGTCGGCCCCCTGGAGTCGGCAGCCATGGCTCCTCCCACCGTCGGCTCCACCGTGGGCCGCTGTTATGGCTGTGGCCTGGGTCCTGCTGAGCTCCTCCTACTCCGGGTCCCTCCTGTCTCCTCCCTGGCTCCTCCCTCCTTCGTCACCCCCCTGGTTTCGGTCTGCCATCCTCCTCCCGGATGTCCGTCCTCCGCCGGAGCCTCCACCTGTCATGTCTGCCTGCCAGCCCTTTGCCTTCCCCTGTCTCCATCCCAACATTCACTTCTTTGTCCTCCTCCTAAGTCCCCCTCTGTCTCCATGGCGCGAGGTCGCACCTTCCGGGAGGGGAGCGATCTGTCACACCTCTGTGGACTGTTGATTGTGGTTTCTCCCTCTGTGTCCTTATTTGGTTGTTCCTGTTCTAATCATTAGTTAATTATCCTCATTGTGCTCACCTGTCTGCCCCTCGTTATCTGCCCTATATCAGTTCCTGTCTCTTGTAGTCTAGTTGGTCGGTTATTGTGACTGTTACCCTGTGTGTTGATGTCTACCCTGTCTGGATCTCCTGTTGTCATCTCATTAAATATCATTTTATTCGTCATCTTCGTCGTCCTGCCTGGTCTCTGGAACACCCTGCCCGTGACAGAAATACTGTGAAATAATCTAATAAAGTCCAACATGACATTTTATACATCTTCAGTCAAAAGAGAGCCCTCTGGTGTTACTGGTGAAAGATACACTAAAATTTCTGTTTTTGCAGTCCCAAAAATGACCAGCCAATTCAACTTTTTTCATGTAAAATAAAACGGCATTATTTTAAAGATGAAATGAGCCATTTCTGCTCCACTCGCATCTCTAAACACAATTGCAAAAAACTGTTTTCAAACAGGTTTCATGAATACTATCCATCTGTCATAGGTCAAACATACAGATAGCCCTGCCCTAAACTCACACCATTGGCTGAGCCAGAATCGCTGTTGTCGGGCAGGCTAGTGTGCTCAAACAAATTAAGGTTTTGATAGCGAAGAGTGTTGATTTTGTTTACAAAGCCTAAACCTGAAGCTAAAACCATTAAAAATAATTTTCAGTAATTAAAGTAAAGCTGAAATAAAATAAAACAAAACATAACCCTTGTGTTGTGTTTCCTTCATTTTGACCCAAAGAGGATTTTCTTTTCCCCGAAAATGCTTGTTAATCTTATGACTTTGGACTAAAATTGCGTTTTTCCTCACACAGGGCACAACGACTCTATTGTGAGGGGAAAAAAGTATCACACAACGCAAAAATGGTTTGCTTGGACAAAGTACTAGCGAAAAATAAGGAGAAAGTATTTCAACAGTGAAACAAAGTGACACACATTACCTTTAAAATACAAAACTAGGCTGCAGTGGTTAAAGTTCAGAGCTGGTAATCAAAAGGCAAGGCACTTAACCCCAGGTTGCTCCAGGGGGATTGTCCTATAATAAGTGTATTTTTAGTCTTTTTGGATAAGCACATCTGCTAAATGACTCAATTTGAAACTACACTATTATTGCTTAAGCTAACACAATGAGGCAGCTCTGAACAAAATGAATGTATCTTAATAAAGAATATGCTGGCTTCAGTCCGAGTTTTTGTACACCCTGTGCAATCCTGGCAGCGTCATTGATAAAAGGTGATGATCTAAAGTGAAAGGCCCAACAAAATGACTGGGCACAGGTTCAAAATGGCTATCAGGATCTGAAGGCTTGAAACAACCCCATGGTTCTCCACACAAGCTTAATAGAGTGTAATTGTAATGTAATTAATAATAATTATATATATATATATATATATATATATATATATATATATATATGTGTGTGTGTGTGTGTGTGTGTGTGTGTTATTCTTTAAAGTATAATCTTCACTTCTTGCAGTCTGTATTTCTGAATGGTTTACGGATTTAAAGGAAATAAGAAAGAGCCACATTCCGTATGTTTGAAAAAAGAACACTTGAAATAAAATAGCTTGAGGTGAAATCAGAGTTCCTTATATAGAGGTGATAACCTCACTGCAGTAAATATCACAGTACATGGAGCTATGGTCAAGCAACAATGCAGTGTTTTTATGCATTTATAAGAGCTGAAATGTGCCCTAGATGAAGCTGACGTGGTACGCTCGGTGAAGATAATGTGATATGACTACCCTCTGTGTTTCTGATTTCAAGTCCTGAACTAAACGCAGCATGTATCAAAGCTCCCCTGGGGCTAACAACCTGAAATCTCCATATTTAGAAGCTGCCAGCTGGGCGTGTGTAACTCCAAGATAGGGTTAGAAAGTATAGCGTGAACAGCATATGATAGAATGAGAAAAAAAGAAACCTCGAACAGTCAGTTGGTGGCTGATAGCTTCATAATAGCTTGTGGAAAAGAGCGTTCGCTCACACTGCCAGGCAATCAGCTCTGAGAGATCTGACCATCAGAAATAAGTGAGTGAGAGCACCTGTAGTGAAAAAGTAGGATAAAAACAGTTTTGAGGGGCAACACGCTCCCAAATGGCAACTTTCACTCTGCACCACCAAAACATCACTTTGTGCCATATTGAAATACATACATTTATACACACACATAGTATATTTATTTGGTTTAATAATTTATAATGTACAGACTGGTCCCATGCAAATAAAGTAAAATGTCCCTCTCAGTTCAGTTCAGTAAGTATGTCAGAATATAATTTGTTCTTTTAAAGTCAACATTTTACTGAATACTTTAGGAAGCCTCATTTAAACAGCAACAAACTGATTGTATAGCCTATGTGTCCTCAAAATTATATACAGTTTCTTAATTTTTACATAATCTTTTATTCACTCACTCGTATAATAAGCTTCTACTACCTAACCAAGTAGCAATAGCAAATGCTAGCATTCTAAATGCAAAACAATAATGGCTTACAAATAATCTGCTCTTCATCAATCTTTACTGCAATGGTTGTCTAACGTAACAGGACATTAAACCATAAAACACTGTCAAGTCACCACCTATTTTTCCTCATCTGACTAGATTAGATAGTTTATTTTAAACATGCAGTGGTCCAAGTGAATAACACTAAAGTTCTAAACCTCCAGCCTCCCAAAAAAACGGTAAAGGGTAAAAGTCGCTGAAGTGAGTTTTGCTTATGAGTCTGGCCTGTGAGGGGAGCTAATGCGTGGGTGATACACACAAATGAGGTGAAGCAGTGGAATATCAGATTATGGCTGTATCGTAAATCATCACAGGTACGATCATATCTACAACACAGCATATAAAAAGACAACATGCCATGTAAGACAGACAATTCTTCACAGTGGTGGTACTATTTTGTCTGCATTCTGTGTCTCATATAGGAAGAAAATTGACCAGTCTATGATTCTGGACACTGTGTAGACTGCCAGAAGCTAAGTTTAATCAACACGGCTTGACAGTTGAAGAGACATGTCTGTGAAAAACACTTACAAAACCCTAAAAATCTATCTTTTACACTTTTGATACCAGAGCAAAAACTGTTGTAACACATTCCTATTAAATATTTTAACTATTTTGTAAATGTGATACATTTTAATTTTAGTTTTAACTACATCTTAGATGCCCTGGGGGTAAGCAGATAAACATCAAATTTTCATTTTTGGGTGAACTATTCCTTTAAGTTTTCAGTTGAGCATTGTTTTCAAGCCCACAACAGACTCATGTTTCAATGTACAAAACACAAGCCTGCAAAACGCATTGGAAATGTATCAAAGCTATGTAAACCTTTGCCTTTTTAAATAGAAACACAAAGATGCACTGGAGCCTCTGAAAGCTTTCAGAAGGTACTAAATTGAGTTGGTACTACCGGTACTGCAAAAAGACCCCCTGCAGAAAGAAATGCCACTGTATTACAAAGAATTACCAGAAATAACATCTACCAGTTTTCACCGTAACTTTAACAGAAGACAGCCGGGGAACAGAACAGATTTCTTCACACAGCAGAGCACTGGTGTGGTAATTCAAATAAATGTAGATATCATTCAAACTAAATAACTTAGACATTCTAAGCAATGCTATTTGGCTCCATGACTACTTTGTGCCATTTTATTGTATGATACAGGCTCTGCAGTGTTGAATGGCTTTCTCAAGTGCACCACTTACTTCACTGCCACATCAATGCACTTTTCAATTCTATATGAAATGCATATGCTGCAAGTGTGTTAGTCATCATTTGCTTGAAGCACTTGTCATTACTCTAGTCATCCATCCGTCCACCCCTGCTGCACGTCTCCTCAGAAGCCCGCCACCCAAATGGAGCCTACAGCTGTTCTACCTTTCCAAAATGCCAGTTTATCTCTCACTCAAAGTCTGAGACCAACCCTGTGTGAATGCCACAGCAGCTGCATCACCATTTACTGCCATATACTCTTTTTTTTTTTTTTGAATGTTGTTCAAGACTAAATTGTTGAAATTGGAAAAAAAAAACTGGTTTATAAACATCTTTAAGCCTCATATTCAGTTGACTTCAACTGAACCGGTTAATTGTCATGTCACAAAATTAAATAACATATAAAAAAAAATAATTGCAAACAGCAATATTGTGAAATATTACAAAAATTTTAAATATCTGCTTTATATTTTTTTTATATTTTAAAATTTAATTTATTCCTGTGATGGCAATGCTGATTTTTTTAAGCAGCCATTTAAGCCTAATAATTTATTTATTTATATTCATATATATATATATATATATATATATATATATATATGTATGTATGTATGTGAAAATCAAATCTACTTTGAACATTTACAAACCCTAAGATTCAAAAAGCCAGGACAGATAAACCATGACACTAACGTTTCTCTGCAATACAAGGTGGTTGGATAAACGGGCCAGAATTGCATCAGCTTCTGATCAGAAGACAGAGGTACCAGAGTGCAGAACTACTCCACACCGGCCACAGATTGAAATGTCAATCAAATTCAGTATCAGATTCTCAAGCTTGTGCTCAGTGTCAGGTCGTGCTGCTCTCACAGAAACATCCTGTAACCCCCATGTTTTTTTTTGGTGACCCATAAGTGCCCTAAATGTCACTCTTAAGTAATACTACACACTTTACTGCAGCTATGAACTACAAGTGTTGTGTGAATAGTGTAACTTTTGCCCTTTAAAGCACAGTACATGCTCTAAGCACACAGAAATCTTACATAATATGGAAAAATAATCTAAATATGGCCCTTTCAAAAAACCGAAATTCTTTCAGCTACTACTACCTGCCCTTTCCATTTCCTGACAGTTCGCCCCAAAATTGAAATCCAATCCAATCATTATTTATATTATTCTCCCTCATATTGTTCCAAATGCTGTTATGTTATTGTATGGTATATGCAATATGTACTAAAGTAGTTTTATGTTTTTTGACTCCCTTTAAGCTTGAGTGTTTCTCGTTGTATCTTAAAAGCTATATACAGTGGGTACGGAAAGTATTCAGACCCCCTTAAA
>NW_015507314.1:0-536 GCF_001515645.1 Sinocyclocheilus grahami | reverse complement strand
CTGGGGAGATGCTGGCTAATTATGCTTGGTGTGTAGGTTTTGTTTTAGGGAGGGGAGGTGCTCAGCTCTATGCTGTATTTGCTGTGCTAACACAGAAGGCTTTGATCTTTGCCAGTCTAACAGCCTCAGTGCATTCAAATTGGCAGCTTATTTATTGCTTGATTGCTGCAGCTCAAAGGATTCAAGAAACAGGTGGGGCTTGTGCAGTTGGACCACAAAAAGTGGTCTTAAATGACAATGCTCCAGCAGAAGGCCCCTAAAAATCCAGCTGTCTGTGAAAACAATCAATGCGAGCCAGTTTTAAATGATTGGGCTTAACGGGAAAACTATCCAGACACGGTTTTTCTAGATTTTGTGTTTCAATGCCAGGGTTTTCAAGATTCTGCAGGGAGGTCCGTGAACTGATATAAAAATGCTACATTAAAAACATAAGAATATCTTTCTATATATTTCAAAATTAAGTACATTAAATTTAATGTGAAATAACAATTGACCATTATCTAATGAATGTTTCACTGGTGCACAGTATTTTTTTT
>NW_015507313.1:83752-87951 GCF_001515645.1 Sinocyclocheilus grahami | reverse complement strand
GATGAGTCTCTTCTCTCTGTAGGTTGCTATAAAAGAGACGAATAATGGCTCCAGCAAACAGAAAAGCGCGGCATCGGCCTCTGGTCGTGAGCCGACTCAGAGCCGACGCTTGATGAGCTGAGAAACCGAGCACTGACCGAATTATATCGACCTATGCTTGGCCGACACTTATTCGATGTTTCAGATAATGAGGCCGACGTTTCACTCTTGGGCCGACGTCGGCCAGACGTACGTGTGCTGTCCGGGATGTGGCCCCTTTAAGAATGAGCGCTCCCTCTTCTGAGCGCATTGCAATGCGGCACGAGTACACGTATGAGCAGGTATATTATTTTCTGTTGCTCATTAAGTTGTTATGGTTAAATAGGCAAGGCTGTTGACAGTATGACGTTTATAAAAGACAGTTATACGGGTTCACTTTGACTTAAAAACTGTGAACGACTGTGAAACGCCGACTGCAAACCGACCCCACTAGTGAGGTGTGCATCTGAAAGAGATCCGTTCGCGGTTAATGTAGAAATGAATGCCCACAGAAGATATTAAAAGCTTGGAAATTTCAGGCAAATAAGGTAATCCCCAATTCACTCTACTGTTCTAAAATCCACGATGTTGCTTGACGTTGTATTCTCACATACTAGGAACTAGGAAAACTGCTTGCTGCTGCTGCTGCTAATGCTACTGCTGTTATATGAACAAAACATGTTTGTTAATTATTCCTCGCGTGAATAACCTGCACGTAGTTTTACAACTTGAATGTTTTCTAGTTTAAAAATTTAAATCTGACGAATGCAATGATGCACTGAAATCAGAGTGAAGACAGTTTACTTATCTAGCTGTGTACACTGTGCATATTGATTTATAGTGTGTTCTGACTGTTTTTTGGCATAAAGTAGCAGGAAATGTTGCAAGGCAGTGTAAAATTTGAAAGCAAAAACAAATGCACTTTCACTTGTGGATGGATCTCTGTTGTGTTAATCAAAACAAATGGGATTCTGGGCCCAATTCAGAGTTAATAAAAAGGGTAATTTCTCTCTGTAGGTTGCTATAAAAGAGACGAATAACTGCTGTTATATGAACAAAACATGTTTGTTAATTATTCCTCGCGTGAATAACCTGCACGTAGTTTTACAACTTGAATGTTTTCTAGTTTAAAAATGTAAATCTGACGAATGCAATGATGCACTGAAATCAGAGTGAAGACAGTTTACTTATCTAGCTGTGTACACTGTGCATATTGATTTATAGTGTGTTCTGACTGTTTTTTGGCATAAAGTAGCAGGAAATGTTGCAAGGCAGTGTAAAATTTGAAAGCAAAAACAAATGCACTTTCACTTGTGGATGGATCTCTGTTGTGTTAATCCAAACAAATGGGATTCTGGGCCCAATTCAGAGTTAATAAAAAGGGTAATGATGACTTTTTATTTCTTGTAATTATGACTTTATATCTCACAATGTGATTTTATATTTCACAATTGCGACTTTTTCATAATTGTGACTTCATAGCTCATAATGAGATTGACTCATGGTGACTTTATATCTCAAGTTACTTTTTTTCTGATAATAGTGACTTCATATCTCATAATTGCAACTTTATATCTCACTATTGTAGCATTTTCATAATTCTGACTACATATATCATGACTGTTTCATAATTGTGACTGTATCTCTGTTACTACTTTTGATAACTGTTATCTCACTATTGCAACTTTTTTTCATGATTGTGACTATTTGTTTGTGCTACTACATGTGCACATAGGCTAGTTGAGTTTATTCTTTAAAAACACATGATTACTTTGCTGTAAGTGTTCTTTGAAATACTTAGGTAAAAGGTTGTGGATGCTATGCATTTTAGACCGTGTGTCTGGTGTTAAATTAGGATAACTGTTACATGTGTGACTATGTAAAATTTGTTTGTCTCCTGCATGGAACACTTGGCTATTTTCCATATAGCTACAGTCATTTTTAAAAACATCTTATGTCCCTTGTCTACTATTTATTTTAAAAGACCACCTGTCTTTATCAGAAATGTCCGGTTCACTTTCATACAGTTACACACCTAGTTAAGGGTCTTTCTCAAGAGCACCACAGTGATACAGAAGAGGGGGGACAAATGTTGTGTTTTAAGTAATCTAGCATGCATGTAATGCAGAACATCTTTTGTCAACATAACATTTTTCTAGACTAAAATAACATGTAAT
Source organism: Sinocyclocheilus grahami (assembly GCF_001515645.1). Taxonomy (NCBI): domain Eukaryota; kingdom Metazoa; phylum Chordata; class Actinopteri; order Cypriniformes; family Cyprinidae; genus Sinocyclocheilus; species Sinocyclocheilus grahami. The sequence goes on along the minus strand of NW_015507313.1, from coordinate 85,756 downwards.
ACATGTTTACTTTTTTTCTAATGCTGCTTTCATGAACCAAATGGAAAGGTCTTGTTCCACGGTTTTAAATTTAGTTGTATAACTATAAAGACATTTTCAAGTGCATGTCATTTAACTAAAATTTTGCCTTTTCTTATTTATATATATATATATATATATATATATATGTATGTGTGTGTGTGTATTTAATGCGCTAGTGGTTGTGTGTGTATAATCCATCTGCTAGCTTTCTTTGCAGTGTTTTTTTTCCGGGACCTGGGTGTTTCTGTCCTTTTTCTAGGGTAGGTCCTCGGTGAGCACCCCCTCTGCTGGATTCAGAAACCGGGTGCTCGACTTGCAGTGTTTATTTCACTTGTTGATATTGTAAGAAATTATAGTCTGCCTCGAACAAACTTCCACTCCAAGTAAACTATTCTCCTTTCTCTACAAAGAGCTTAATTATCATAGAGAGAATTCTTTCTGATCTCAATAATATGTAAATAGTATCTCCTGAACGTTACTTCGTCACCTATAGCGTGGGAGCGGCAATAGGCCATCAAGAACCATCTGCTGACCAAAAGGGTACTTGAATATAATTGCTAGGGATTCTAGATAATCCGATCACCTTAACATTTGGTTGTTTCCACCTGAAAGACTACCAAAGATGTGGGAACGGAAGGCTATCACTTTAATTGTTATCCGCAATTTACATTTAAGATGAAACTTCATTTACATGTCTAGCGGGAAGATGAACATAATGGAGTATAAAGTGTTTGAGCATAGGATGCTCAGATTTCATTCTGACTCCGTTGAGTCTGAACTGCTGCCTGTACTTTGTCACTGCTATTCTGTAATAAGTTATTCTTCATCAAGATCTTCGACGTCTTCACTTTTTCTTACATTGGCGAGCCACCCAACGCAGGAATTTCTAAAAAACTGGAAAAAAGGTAAGAAAAGCACCTCTTCAGGAACTCGAGCTACGTCAGAGGACGTTAAGGGAACGCCCATCAGCGTGACCGGCTCTGAACCTCGTGTGTAATCAGACCAATAGATGGGCGAGACGTCACGGGCGAGTGACGTAATGACCAGGAAGCTATAAAAACACGTGCGGTGAGACCAGCGTCAGCTTTTTGTCATTCAGCAAGCGCTCTGTGTGTGTGTGTCAGTTGTGAGTGCTTATTTGGTGTTGTCTGTCCCGTAGGAATAATAAATATACAAAGAGAAATGCCTAAAGCACATGAAAAGACAAAACACCAGCTTGTGCGTTGTCTGCCTGGGAGCGGAGCATGCTGAGTCAACTCTTGAGAGAGCTGACTGCCCGCATTGCGAGCGTCTTCCGATGCATTTTCTCCGCTCCCGGAGGGGACTCTTTGAGGAGGGTGCCTTCGCTAGCGTTCCGCGCGGTGCGGGTCCTGCTGTTCCCGCCGAGGCGGAGCGGCGATTACGCTCGTGGGGTTCGCAGCTGGAACTGGCGGAGGGAATGGAGACGGGCGAGTCCCTATCTTCTTCCTCACCCGCCAGATGTGTGCCGAGCCCGGGGTGAGGAAGAAGATAGGGACTCGCCCGTCTCCATTCCCTCCGCCAGTTCCAGCTGCGAACCCCACGAGCGTAATCGCCGCTCCGCCTCGGCGGGAACAGCAGGACCCGCACCGCGCGGAACGCTAGCGAAGGCACCCTCCTCAAAGAGTCCCCTCCGGGAGCGGAGAAAATGCATCGGAAGACGCTCGCAATGCGGGCAGTCAGCTCTCTCAAGAGTTGACTCAGCATGCTCCGCTCCCAGGCAGACAACGCACAAGCTGGTGTTTTGTCTTTTCATGTGCTTTAGGCATTTCTCTTTGTATATTTATTATTCCTACGGGACAGACAACACCAAATAAGCACTCACAACTGACACACACACACAGAGCGCTTGCTGAATGACAAAAAGCTGACGCTGGTCTCACCGCACGTGCTTTTATAGCTTCCTGGTCATTACGTCACTCGCCCGTGACGTCTCGCCCATCTATTGGTCTGATTACACACGAG
>NW_015507313.1:82355-83672 GCF_001515645.1 Sinocyclocheilus grahami | reverse complement strand
TATATATATATATATATATATATATATATATGTATGTGTGTGTGTGTATTTAATGCGCTAGTGGTTGTGTGTGTATAATCCATCTGCTAGCTTTCTTTGCAGTGTTTTTTTTCCGGGACCTGGGTGTTTCTGTCCTTTTTCTAGGGTAGGTCCTCGGTGAGCACCCCCTCTGCTGGATTCAGAAACCGGGTGCTCAACTTGCAGTGTTTATTTCACTTGTTGATATTGTAAGAAATTATAGTCTGCCTCGAACAAACTTCCACTCCAAGTAAACTATTCTCCTTTCTCTACAAAGAGCTTAATTATCATAGAGAGAATTCTTTCTGATCTCAATAATATGTAAATAGTATCTCCTGAACGTTACTTCGTCACCTATAGCGTGGGAGCGGCAATAGGCCATCAAGAACCATCTGCTGACCAAAAGGGTACTTGAATATAATTGCTAGGGATTCTAGATAATCCGATCACCTTAACATTTGGTTGTTTCCACCTGAAAGACTACCAAAGATGTGGGAACGGAAGGCTATCACTTTAATTCAATTTACAAATTTACATTTAAGATGAAACTTCATTTACATGTCTAGCGGGAAGATGAACATAATGGAGTATAAAATGTAGGATGCTAGGATGCTCAGATTTCATTCTGACTCCGTTGAGTCTGAACTGCTGCCTGTACTTTGTCACTGCTATTCTGTAATAAGTTATTCTTCATCAAGATCTTCGACGTCTTCACTTTTTCTTACATTGGCGAGCCACCCAACGCAGGAATTTCTAAAAAACTGGAAAAAAGGTAAGAAAAGCACCTCTTCAGGAACTCGAGCTACGTCAGAGGACGTTAAGGGAACGCCCATCAGCGTGACCGGCTCTGAACCTCGTGTGTAATCAGACCAATAGATGGGCGAGACGTCACGGGCGAGTGACGTAATGACCAGGAAGCTATAAAAACACGTGCGGTGAGACCAGCGCCAGCTTTTTGTCATTCAGCAAGCGCTCTGTGTGTGTGTGTGTCAGTTGTGAGTGCTTATTTGGTGTTGTCTGTCCCGTAGGAATAATAAATATACAAAGAGAAATGCCTAAAGCACATGAAAAGACAAAACACCGGCTTGTGCGTTGTCTGCCTGGGAGCGGAGCATGCTGAGTCAACTCTTGAGAGAGCTGACTGCCCGCATTGCGAGCGTCTTCCGATGCATTTTCTCCGCTCCCGGAGGGGACTCTTTGAGGAGGGTGCCTTCGCTAGCGTTCCGCGCGGTGCGGGTCCTGCTGTTCCCGCCGAGGCGGAGCGGCGATTACGCTCGTGGGGTTCGCAGCTGGAACTGG
>NW_015507313.1:78083-82178 GCF_001515645.1 Sinocyclocheilus grahami | reverse complement strand
CATTTTACTGAGGACAGCTTCCACAACCTGACACAGTGCAGTGCCGGATTCGCCAAAAGCTTTTGTTGAAAGACGGAGCAAGGGGCGTGGCAGTACTGAAACACCGTCTAAGCTGTTCGCCAATCACAACGCACTGGGACAGCTAACAAATCACATCACATTTTGTTTTTCGGAAGGTGGACCTTCATCAAAGCCGGAACTAATCGAGCAGTTTGTGCCAGGATGGGGAGAAAGGTATTTTAATAATGTAAATTATGTGAAAAATAATGCGTTTTTCGAACCACCAAGCATGAGAGTATGTTCTCGTACACCCCCAAAACAAAATCAAGACTTTGTAAAAGAGCATAATAGGACCCCTTTAAGTTAAAAGTTTCTAAAGTAACAAACTTGTTGTTGGTCTCTTATAATTCTGTTAAGATTCTAAAGTAATTGAATCAACCCGATGCAGTGTGGTGGCAGAGTTGTATTAGATCTGTTGTGTCTGAAGTTGTAAGTTTCTAACTTAATTGAAACTGACTGTGAAGATGTTATAATTCTGATTGAATTCTAAAGTAACTGAATTGATCCGACGTAGTGTGATCACAGAATTATTTCATGATAGTTGTGTTATAGTATAGTGAGTCCGACGTACCGCGACTCTTAAGTTTAAAGCAGTAACCCGAAGCAGTGTGGCTTTTGCCCGACGTACTGTGGCACTGTTTTAATCTGATAAATATTAGTTTGAGCACGAGGAACTGTGGCTAGAAAAAGGCTGTTTGAGAAAATATAACAAAAAAAAAGACCCGACGTACTGTGGTTTTGTCCGATGTACTGTGACAAACATTGTTATATATTTTTTAAACGGTTGCAGAAGTTGAAGCTGTAAGTGCTTGTTTTGCCTGAAGTGTAAGACATTTGTTATAATTCTGTTAAGATTCTAAAGTAATTGAAAGGGAGTGAGTTGTGATAATTCTGATAAAATTCTAAAGTAACTGAATTGACCCGACGCAGTGTGGTCTCATAATTATTTCATAACTATGGTGTTGTTGTGCTGATTTGCCCGACGTACTGTGACTAAGTAAACTGTTTTAAAAATATAACATAAAACTCAAAGTAGTGTGGTTTTGTCCGACGTACTGTGACAGTGTTAAATTTAACAGTTTAGTGTAGAAAAGTTTAGAGACCCAACGTAGTGTGGCTATCTTGTTCATAGACTAACAGCTATCTTAAAGAAATTAGATAATGTGTAGTTACTGAAAAAAAATATATATATATTTTTGAATTACCATACGTAGTTCAATAAAATTTTGAAAATGGAAGAAATTATTGTTAAATACATCGCTAAACATGGCACTCAAGGAATGTTTGATGGAATAGAGAAGATTGTTGAAAAACCATATGAATGGGCTAACTCTAAATTTGAAAACTTTCCAAAAATGCCTAGGAACAAAAAAGGAAAGAGTGATATCTACTAAAAATTACCATGCAAGTGAAACAATATGGAAAGAAGAAAAGGTTAGGATGCAGAATGAGATCACACGTCTTACAACTAACAATAGCATGCTTAGATCCTCTGTAGAAGCATTGTCCAACGATTTGGAGGAAGCAAAAGTTGCATGTCAGTTTATGATAAAGAATGGCACAACTAAGCAACACAGCAGTAAGACACTGTTAGGAGTCAAGCTGTGTAATCCAATTTCAGAAATGCTAGATTTGCAGGAAGATGAGAGTTGGGAAAGAGATTCTGAGTCATTCAGTTCTCAATATTCTGACTGCACAGCCAGATTCCCTATGGCACCAGTTCACGCTACTACAACTATGCGTGCTAGTGAAGGAGAAGAAGAACCAATGACCTCTACCATGGTCAGAGGGTTTAATCCAAATGAATTAGAAGCTGTGATCAACAACATTGGAAAATTTGATCCTGCCAAGCGGGATCCATTAGATTTCCTGAAAAAATTGGAAGAATATGCTGAGGTTTACAAATTTACAGATGGCAATGCATGTGTTTTGTTAAGAATGTGTCTGCCTGACACTTTGTCTGGAGCCTTAACTCCGAAAGTAAAGGACAGAACTGCAAATAAGTCAGAGAGGAAACAGGCATTGCTGGAATTCTTAGGTGTGATGTCAGTTAACTGGGATAAAATATATGAAATGCAAATGAGGAAAGGGGAGCATCCAGCTACATTTTCAGAACGACTACTGAAGATGTTTAAAACGTTCAGTGGCATTTCTGATATTACTCAGAATGATGTCAGTTTCAAGTCTGCCTTGATTAGCAAATGTGACCCACTCTGCTGTGACAATGCTTGTGACACCTTAATTTGAGTATAGTGACATTATTGCTAAGATGACACAATTTTACAATAATAATGCTAATACAAAGAAAATACATCCTGTGTCCATAATAAGTGCTAAAAAGCCATATTAGAGCAGTGGTCGTAAGGTCTCTTGGGAAAGAGAAGACCATGTCAGTGGAGAAAGAGGAAAGACAACCTCCTTATAACCCTGATCATCTCCCAGTGGGCTATTCATGTGGCAAAGAGGGGCATATTTCTAGGGGATGTAAATTTTCCATTTTTTTAAAAATTGATTTTCATCAACTACAGGCTAAAGTAGACAGGCTGAATAAGAAGAATGAGGAACTGCGTTATCATATGGAAAAGCAGAGCTCTCACGGAAAGTTTTTTTCAGCATAGGGATCTAAGGCCTCCATAACACATGTAGCACCACTGTCACAAGACAATCATGATAGACCAATCGTAAACATTGCTGTCGGAGGCCGATGCAATGATTGGTTAGTAGATTCTGGTGCTTCCTTAACAATTCTTCATTCAGACAATCCCTCACAGAAAAGTAAAAATACAATAACGTTAGAGGGTTTTGATGGCACGATTTCTCTAGCATCACAAACAGATAACATGTCATTTCAGATTGGCAAAGATGAGTTCAAAGACAAAGCCTGGCTCAGCAGAACTGGTGATGGTCGCAGTATCCTAGGTTCAGATATTATGACCAAGTGTGGTTATGTTATTGGCTATGGCAACAATTGTATCTGGCGTAATCCTCAGACTGAAGACAAAGTTGTGGAGATTTCGGATGTACATGCTGTACATGCAATCAAGAAGTCGGAGGATTATGATTTAGATACTTTGTTATTAGTGGAAGATTCAGAACTATCAGAACTTTTGAGTAAAAACAGAAGTGTTTTTGCTAGATCTAAACATGATTGTGGCCGAGTTGATACTAGTGTGATGGAAGTGAAGATTCAGGGGTGTGACCCACCCTCCCTCAGACAGTATAATTATCCAGATGAAGCAAATCCATATATACAATGTACTGTGGATTCTCTGTTAGAACAGGGTGTCATTAGGCAATACTTTTCTCCATCTTTAGCCCCAATTTGGCCTGTTCGCAAACCAAATTATTCTTGGAGATTATGCATAGACTACAGAGAACTTAACAAATGTACACAGACATGTGCACCTGTAGTGGCTTCCACCCCTGATGTGTTAGCATCTCTTTTACCAGAAGCTAGCTATTACTCAGCCCTCGATGTGTCCAATGGTTTCTGGTCAATTCCACTACATCCAGAATGCCAACATAAATTCGCTTTTAAGTTCAGAAACACGCAGTACACATGGAATGTCCTTCCACAAGGTTTTGTGAACTCACCTACACTGTTCCACCAGTGTTTAGCGAAAATACTGGAACGATTTTCAAAACCTCTGAACAATCTTCTTTCAGGAAAAAAGAAGAAAAATTATTTTTTAGATTGGGGTTCCGATCATCAGACAGCCTTTGAAAAGCTGAAAGTGGCATTGATTGAAGCTCCAGCCTTACGCAATCCAGACAGAACACAACCATTTATTTTGCAGACAGCTGCAACGGAGGAGGCTCTTTCAGCCGTCCTCCTTCAAGAAGTACAGGAAAATGTGCGACCCATTGCTTATGCTTCTCGAGTTTCCCCAGTTGAAAAAGCTTTTGACTCCAGTACAAGACACCTCCTATCTGTCCATTAGGCAATGTCACATTTTGAATACATTTATGGTTTCAATGAAGTAACATTGCATACTCCACACACACCTCTGCAACTTCTTTTAAACAGAAAGATGA
>NW_015507313.1:74963-77636 GCF_001515645.1 Sinocyclocheilus grahami | reverse complement strand
GCATCCAGCTGCCGCTGATCACAGCGTGAGTATAATAAGGCAGCAGGTGCAATGCATACCAGCTTTTCGCTTCGGAGCCGAGCGACAACATCGTTCTGCTCTGTTTATTTCGAGAACTACGAGTTCAGCACGCTCTCGGAAGCTTTCTGTGTTGGCGGGACGGCGCTTCAGCGGTGGTCGTTCCAGTGTCGAGTGGGTTGCGCACGTCAGGCTGCACTACCCCCTGTCGTGTTGCAAAGCGGCCATCTCCCCTGTGCGCCTCAGCACTAAAAGAGCATTTCCTAAAAAGAGCAAATTTCTCTAAAAGAGCTACACGGGTGCGTCTTTATAAAGATGACAGATCGGCGATCCGACACATCCTGTCCCGGCGGGCAGCTGCTGTCGCCGAGGGCGGGCCCCCGCGTCCGCCCCCGCACCACATCCGCAGCAGCCTTCAGCAAAGCGGCGTCGTGGAGCCGGGCGTGGGCGGGCCGCCCTGCCTGTCCAGGACCCCAGCAAACCTGCCGGCAAGCAGAGAAGCAAGCGGCCCTGAGACAGGCGACCCAGGGATGGAAGGGCTGGGTGGAGAATCTTTTGTTTCATTTTTTCCCGCCGTTGGCCTCACGGCCGACGGTACCCAAACTCTCGACAAAAGAGCGGTTTCCTTTATCTCTAGGTCCCAGGAGGGCATGGAGAGTTGCGGACGGACTAACGCCGGACCTCACTCATCCTCCTCCTTCACCAGACGGCAGTAGCGGGCGGTTCGAGAGCGTCAACAAAGGCCCTACTCATGCACCCTCTGCCAACCCGTGGAACCAGGTGAGCCTTGCACCCCACACTCACACCCCTCTCCGGCCCGCTCATAAGCCGCCCGAGCTGGGTCCCTGTGTTCCACCTCGTTGCCCCACAGCGGGTACGGCTGTGGTCCCGCTGGTCCCGCTTGTACGGTTTCTGGGCGCTTGGTCAGCGCTACCCAGCCCATCTCGCAGTCTTCTGTGAACCATCAGCATCGGCTATGCGATTCAGTTCGCCCGGCGCCCGCCCAAGTTCAGCGATAACTGCTTCACTACAGTGAAGGCGGCCGATGCCCCTGTTCTACGGGCAGAGATCGCAGTCCTACTGGCGAAGGATGCGATAGAGCCGGTCCCTCCAGCCGATATGAGGTCGAGGTTTTACAGCCCTTACTTCATTTTACCCAAGAAAGGCGGTGGGTAACGGCCAATTTTGGACCTGCGAGTTTTGAACCGGGCCTTTCATCGGCTACCATTCAAGATGTTGATGCAGAAACGCATCTTCGGGTGCGTCCGTCCCCGAGATTGGTTTGCAGCGATCGACCTGAAGGACACGTTCTTTCATATGTCGATCCTTCCACACCACAGACCATTTCTACGGTTTGCGTTCGCAGGACGGGCATATCAGTACAAGGTCCTGCCCTTTGGATTGTCCCTGTCACCCCGTGTCTTTACGAAGGTCGCGGAGGCAGCTCTTGTTCCCCTCAGAGAGCAGGATGTTCGCTTTCTCAACTATCCAGACGATTGGCTTATACTAGCACAGTCTCGGGATCAGTTGTGCGAGCACAGGGACTTGGTGCTTTCACACCTCAGCCTGTTGTGCCTTCGGGTCAACTGGGAAAAGAGCAAACGCTCCCAGACGCAGAGGATCTCTCTTCTCGGTATGGAGTTGGATTCGGTCGAACAGACAGCGTGCCTCACAGAGGAACGTGCGCGGTTGGTGCTAGTCTGCTTCAATACGTTCAAGGGCAGGACAGCGGTCCCACTGATACTTTTTCAGTTGTCTGGTCTAACCGGCAGTGCCTATACGGCTTGCGGGGAAGCTGCTTCCGCCTTACACGCTATGGCGTTACTGCAGGTGCACCAGGCTAAGGCACTGAAGGACCTGCACGAGGGTGGTCACGATCCAGAAGTTCTGAAAGAGCTCCAAACCGCCACTGACCTCGCGCTCCGAGCGACGAAGGTCACCGCGAGTTCTCTGGGTCGTGCGATGTCCACGCATGTGCTCACTGACAGATATTTGTAGGGCTGAAGGCTGGGCGACCCCCAACACGTTCATTAGATTCTATAGCCTCCGTGTGGAGCCGGTATTCTCCTGTGTTCTCACCTCAAATGTGTAGTGGCGCCGAGAGGCCCCGGTTAGTGTCGGCTTGCTAAAACTGCTCCAGAGTGTCCTACAGTAGACCCTGTTGAGATCCTCCGTCACCCTCGACAGCGGACGCGGCGGAACGTCCGGCTCCGGGCCTTCACGATGAATCCGTGGGAAGGCTGGGTTCCATATTGAGACCTAAGCGGTTCTCATATGTGTATAGCCCACGGTATAGCCATAGAGCCCGTGTTTCCCCGGCAGACTTCTGCCTTTTCAAGAGGGTTACAATCACCTCCATTTCTCTATATACTCCTTAAAGGTTGCTATGTGTATTTGCTTCCGAAACCTCCTTCGGGAAGGATGGGGCTTCCGCAGCGTCCCTGTTCCAACTGAAGCGGGTACGTTTTCCCAGTGTTATCCAGTCTCACTTAGTAAGGTAGTGCTTTGAAAAATGGTGAGCGGAACTACATGTCCCGAGCCCCGGCCTACACCAGATAGGGGCGCAGGCGGCTCGCACAGGGCACTGGAAGGGGCAGCACCATGGCGCTTTGGTAGGAATCCCAATTCGTCGGTCACGACGTGACTCGTAGTGAC
>NW_015507313.1:71363-73972 GCF_001515645.1 Sinocyclocheilus grahami | reverse complement strand
CTAGCTGAACTGGTGCATTTAATATAAATTTTAACCTAATTGAGGAACTCAATGCGAGGGTTAATTAAGTGATTGATGGTTGTTCAGATCTATGCAATTGCACATATTGCTGTAAACTTGGGATTTCACATTTTCATTCTCAAACTCTTAAATTATTTCCTCACTTTCTCTCTTTCTGCAACTTGTGTGAATGCGTGTGTTCATGTGTTAGATTAGTTTATATGTCTTAGATTTATCCAATAAAGCCTCATTTATATTGAAAAGAGAAGTATCTCGTGTTTTGTGCTCACAAGTTAATGTCTTAAACTTCCTATCTTGTTACTGTGCTAATTAATAGTGTTTTCACTATATATTGGATATAAATATCCATTGTAGAATTGATGGCATACGGCTTGTTCACTGAATCGCTGGCCGTCTCAGTGATCAGCCGTAAAACAGTGATTCTGTCCAAATTCCCTTACATATGGTGGAGTTCCCTTTAAAATCTTAAATGATTCCCTTTGAGCTAAATTGACCTGTTTCCCTTACAAGTGCTACAAACACTAGAGGTAATTCCAGATTCAGATTTGAACATCTATTCAGATTCTGCTTTTGTGGTCAATTCTCTTACAGAATATCTACCGATTTGGCAGAAAAGGGGTTTTACTAGTGCAGATGGTCAACCTTTGATTCATTGTGGTTCAATTCAGGCTTTGTGGTCTTTTGTGGTTTTTAATTGTTGATGAGTTAGCAAAGAGAGCTGCTGTGGAAGGGGTAACATTTTCAGGTATCACTGAGCAAGAATCAATCGCTGCTATCAACATTAGAGAACCAGTAGACCTGGAAAGTGCTCAACAGAGTGACCCCCTAATAACAGAAGCAATCAGATTGAAGAAAAATGAACAGAAGATTGTTGATGGTTCATTTGCCCAACATGATGCGCAGTTAATTGTACATGATAACATATTACTGTACAGAAATGTTGACACTGCAGTATGGGTTCCACCTACTCGATTGCGGAATGATATTTTGTATCATATCCACAATCAGGGGGGACACTTAGGTGTAACCAAGGTAAAAGACAGAATAGTCAATATGTTCTGGTGGCCAAGTATGGATAAAGATGTGAAAGATTACTGTGCAAATTGTTTAACGTGCTCAAATGAATCCATCAGGAGTTTAAAAAAAGGGTTCATTAAGACCTACGTGTCTTGCTGAAAGCCCCTGGACAAACCTCCAGATTGATTATATCGGTCCTTTACCTGCAGCAAAAGGTGGATACAGATATATATTAGTGGTTGTTGACACATTCAGCAAATGGATCGAGGAATTTCCAATAAAATCTGATACAGCTTCTGCCACAGCACGAGTACTTTGGGAACACATTTTCTATAGATTTGGCCTTCCTCTGAGTTTGGAAAGTGATAGAAGTACCCATTTCACAGGAAAGATCCATGCAGACCTTGCAAAAATACTGGGAATAAAGCATCGGCTTCACATAGCCCAGCATCCACAATCTTCAGGAGGGGTAGAAAGATTGAACAGAACATTAAAGACAGCTTTGAAAAAAATGGTGTTAGAAAATGGTCCCAATTAGGCTCAAAACCTTCCAAGTATATTAATGTCAGTAAGGGGAATCATTCACAAAAGCACAGGTTTCAGCCCCCATGAATTAATGATAGGAAGAAAAATGAGATTACCTGAACACCTTTTCTTTGAAGTCCCCAAGCCTATGATTGAAGGGTGGACGCCTGAAACATATCTCAAGAATATGTGTAGCTCTTTACCAGCCATGTATTACCAAGCTGCTCAACAAATTGGACTCAGTCAAAAATATAACAAGATGTATTATGATCAAGATGTGCATGATCATAAATTCGAGCTTGGTGATGAGGTCATGGTAAAGAACTACCACCATGTGGGTCCATGGTCCGCTAACTGGGTGGGACCATACACAGTGATTGATAAATGTGGAGATGCAGTCTACAAAATCTGTCATAAGACTAAAAACAGACAAGTGAAGAGATGGTACCACATTGATCAGATGAAATCATACAAAAATTCAGAAGGCAATCCTACTGAACATGATGTACAAGAAAAATTACAGTGTATAAATAAAAGTGTATGTATGTTTTCACTTTGTTCGTTTTATATTGTTTACTGTGATATGTGGGACAAAAAAAAGCTAACTCTTTATGTTTGCATGTGTTTTTCAGATTTCCCTAACCAAGAAATATAAAAGATGTGGCTATGGGTCCTGACAGTGGTCCTGCCGATGACAGTGATGATGCAAGAGTGCCCAGATCTGAAACCAGCACCCCCTTCTGGCATAATGACGAAACCATATCAAGGGGTGTTGATCAACAACCTCCAATGGATTTATGTTCCAGTTCTAGTAAATCTGACAGCATGGTCTCCAGATCTGGATGAGCGGTGCCAGGGAGAGAATGTGATAGAGATGTACAAGGATCTTGTGACAACGGCGTTCCTGAGATACCATGGAGCAGTGGCAACCAACACACCTACAGATCAGCTGGTAGGAGAACATTCAAAGGATCACTTAGAGAGAATTGGTTCTGGACGAAAGCTGTTAGGATTTGTAGACAGCATGCTGGGAGCCACCGGAACGG
>NW_015507313.1:69081-70474 GCF_001515645.1 Sinocyclocheilus grahami | reverse complement strand
GGGAGAGAATGTGATAGAGATGTACAAGGATCTTGTGACAATGGCGTTCCTGAGATACCATGGAGCAGTGACAACCAACGCACCTACAGATCAACTGGTAGGAGAACATTCAAAGGATCACTTAGAGAGAATTGGTTCTGGATGAAAGCTGTTAGGATTTGTAGACAGCATGCTGGGAGCCACCGGAACGGATTTGGGTATATCGAACTGGATCAGTGCTAAAGAACTTAAACAGAATGAACTCAAACTCAAAGCTCTTGTTGGGCAACAGGTTCTGCAAACAGATGCATATCTGCAAGAGGGATTAAGTGAAGAAAAATAAACTGTACAGGATGTCCACACGATTGCATCTGCCCTCTCCATTATCGCTCAACAAACTAAAAAAGCTTTCAACACTATGCAGAAACAAGTGTACTGTGCACAGTTTGCCTCCATTAAACACCAAGAAATAACCCATATTTTGGAGGAAGTGTTGGCTGGTAAGGTTCCATCAACACTTTTTACAGAGGAAGTCATTATGAAATGGTTTGGAATGAAAGACTGTTTTAAACCCTCATCAGACAATTTGAAACATTTTATGGATAGACTGGGCAAATGCAAATTGCCCATCCCTTACCGCTACATTATACAAATGGCTAGAATTTCTTCACACCCTATTCCTGCTGGATTCTACAGCCCTCTGGAATATGGTCCTTTAATGGAAGGTATACACTTAACTTTCTCTCGTCACGTTAGTCAACCATCAAAACCCACCAACAGAATCCCACCTATTCAGATTCTGAGGTGGTGGAATGAGACTGTGATCAATAAACCTAAAGACACTTCTTGGGCCTGCTCTGCCGGGAATAGTTTTGATGGATTTGGTTGTTTTATGAGACAAATATACGCTATGCTGCTGACTGTTTCAGTACCGGTCTATTTTACTAGGGTAATAGTGTCAGACAAGAGAACATGTATTACAACAACTCTAAATCACTTCTCCATTTTTATTGGTAATAACCAGACATTCTGTCCAATTAGTGATACTTAATTTTGTATGACCCCTGAATCAATCTGGTCTATAGGAAATTATTCGCTGCGCACGCTCTGCTCTCGCCTGGCTGCGTTTGATGAGAGCGGCCAGGCTCGCGATCCCGCTGGCAGCAGTCCTGTTGTCGTGGGGATCGCGGGTGGATTTAGCGGAGGGATCCGAGATGGGCTCGTCCTTTTCTCGGTCCTCACCTGCTAGATCAGCGGCTCTCTCTCTCACGGTTCGGAAGCCCACGCTTCATCTATCTTTCTCCGAGGAGGTGGATGTGATGAGAGTTGAGACAGAGGAGACTGTGTACTCGCCACCACAGTCTCTCGCGTATGAGGTGTGATTCGTGATTATGGGGTGTGTTTCGTGCATTCG
>NW_015507313.1:18468-68958 GCF_001515645.1 Sinocyclocheilus grahami | reverse complement strand
ATTTTGTATGACCCCTGAATCAACCTGGTCTATAGGAAATTATTATTTTCCATATGTAAACACCACCCAACAGGCAATGTCAGTAAAACCAGACGAACAATTGGGCTTTGTGGAAGAAATTCCTGAATTTGATTTTGAGTTACCAAAACTGGATGATATGCTGATGTCATTAATGCAAAGGAAAGATAACCATATTGTTAAAGCTCAACAGGGTCTTGATGAGAAGGATAAGGCTTTAACCAAGCAAATACATGATGGATATTGTCATTGCATACTCTGGTTTGATTTGGGATGTAACTTTTAAAACTGCCGTTTGTGTTTGTATCTTTCTAATTATGTGCCAATGCATGATGCTATGTTGTATGTGTTCTATGGTGAAACGTAAAATTGCAGATAGTTCAATGATCAATAGTGGGCACTCCCATTGGTTGTGATGGTTCTTGATTACCTCTTCCAAACCCTAGAAACATTTTCCAAATTTAAACAATGTTTTTAAAACCCTGTGATAATTTTGCTCAAATGAAACAGAGCTGTAACCAGTGTGCATGAGGTGTCGACCCAATGACGGGTAAGAATCTCTGATGGCCATAAATAGGGATCGACCTAAGCCAGGGCTTCACCGCCACTGGGCACCTGCCCAGGAAGGGAGGTGTGATCTGTGTAAGGGAGTGGATGTGATGCTTCTTCCGGGACAAGACCATCAAAGAGGGGACTGTAAGAAATTATAGTCTGCCGCGACCAAACTTCCACTCCAAGTAAACTATTCTCCTTTCTCTACAAAGAGCTTAATTATCATAGAGATAATTATTTCCGGTCTCAATAATATGTAAATAGTATCTCCTGAACGTTACTTCGTCACCTATAGCGTGGGAGCGGCAGTAGGCCATCAAGAAGCATCTGCTGACCAAAAGGGTACTTGAATATAATTGCTAGGGATTCTAGATAATCCTATCACCTTAACATTTGGTTGTTTCCACCTGAAAGACTACCAAAGATGTGGGAACGGAAGGCTATCACTTTCATTGTTATCCGCAATTTACATTTAAGACAAAACTTCATTTACATGTCTAATGGGAAGAAGAACGTAATAGAATATATAATGTTTGAGCGTAGGATGCTCGGAGTTCATTCTGACTCCGCTGAATCCGAAGTGCTGCCTGTACTTTGTCACTGCTATTCTGTAATAAAAGTTATTCTTCATCAAGATTTTCGACATCTTTACTATTTCTTACAATATGATGTCCAGACAGTACGATAAGCCTGGTTTTGGCTTCATACTTCCTGGATCATGCGGCCAGGTCACAGGCTTCTGCGGGAGCCTTCTTGATCATCAGGCCCCCGACACAGCACTGCAAAATTTCCTGATCACCAGGATATCCCCTCTTGCTGAGGCATCGAGCGGGAAGTATAGGTGGCATTTGCGAGAACCTTCTTGTGTAATGCGGTCTCAGGCAGTGCTCCCCTCACCTTAGAGGGTTGTATTTGAGCTTGCCTCTCCCATTTGGCTCAGTGCTTCCGGGTATCTGTGAGCAGATGCTTGGAAAACTCTTAAATCCATACTATGGTAAGTGCACACGTTAAGCTTTGCGCACTTTCTAAAATCTGCATAAAAGGTAAGTGTGCACGTTGTGCTTTGCGCACATTCTAAAATCCAAATACGTGGTAAGTGTGCCCGTTATGCTTTTGCCCACTTTCTAAAATCCACATAAGTGGTAAGTGTGTCCTTGTTAAGTCTACATGTACTTATGCATGTTAACTAAATGTCACCTTTACAAAGATTAAGGGATTGGCCCTTACAAAATGTATTTTCATGGCATCCCCACCGACCCCATGAATTACCCCATAACATCCATATGCCCCCCAAGTATAAAAATTACACAGTGAAAATATGAGTGATATTAGAATTTATTTGGGGGAAAAAATTAAAAATCCAGGAGCTTCCTCAAGTAAACATACCCTAAAAGAGGGACAGATTGGCAGAAAGAGAGACAAAAAGGGGAACAGACAATGACGCATATGATTATTCAGACAATCTCAGACTGATAACATGAATGGTAACTATGGTAAATGTTAACATTTGTTACATACCTTTGGAAGAATTTGTTTCCCCTTCTCTGTCCAAAGTGAGCAGCAGCCATCTTTTAATGAACTTTTAAATCTCTCCATCTGATGCACTGCCAGTACTTGCATTTCTTTGCACTGATTGAAAGAAAAAAAAAAAAGACCAGTCACAATACAGTGGTGTCAAACTCAATTCCTGCAGGGCCGCAGCTCTGCACAGTTTAGCTCCAATCAGCTCCAACTCACACCTGCTTGGAAGTTTCTAGTAATCCTGAAGACCTTGATTAGCTGGATCAGGTGTGCTTGATTATGGTTAGAGCTAAACTCTAGTACTTATGTCAGCGAACTCCCAATTATAGCTTCATTATAAATAAACATTATTTTGATATTATATGTGTAGAATGGTTTATTAAAATTATATTATATGTTGGATTATCAAATGTTTACTCACCAGGGTAGCAAGTTCTTCTGGTCTTCTGGCAATTAGCAGCACAAAAAGCCCATCAGGTTTTGTCATTTAGATGTCAAAGCTAGTGCGCATGTCTTGAAACTCATGTAGCAAAAAAATGTTTAAAGTTCCCTTAACCACTTTAAGCTTGTTTCATTATATGAATTAAATCATTAATTTCCAAATGTAGTTAAAGAAAAAAGAGAATGTTGGATAAAAGGAAAAACAAAATATGAATAGGAATTAAAATAAAAAATACACTTAAGAAATAACATGGGCAGTTATTATGTTTAAATTTAAGTATCACTGCTTTACCACATTTTAAACGGAGACCCACCCCCAGCCCTCAACCTAAACTGGTCCGGGTCTGCATGCCCATATCTCAGCCAAAATCAGACCAGCCCTTACGGTCCATAATGGGGCCGAATGTGGCTAAATGTGCCGTGTCTCAGTGCAAATTGAGCTAGATCTGCACATCCAAAGCCTAGCCAAATCTGGTAACCATTACTGGGCCAGAGCTGGCTCACTTTTGGTGAGCCGCTGCCAGAACACAGCCGAGTGAGCCGACACTCAGCCGCAATTGTCCCGATTACACTGGCTACCTGGGACATTGTACGGTTAATTTTTACAGTCTGCCTTTGATCATAGGCTAACGTTTATCGTGCTACAGCGACGTTGTACCAGTGGCAGTTCAACATATTGCATGATACGACATACACCTCATATGTTAGCATTGTAGCGGTAGTTCTGGGAGTATATATTGGTAGACAAGCGTTTTATAGCCGTTCCAGTTATAACCTTCAAATGATTTTGCTCGTGTGATGTCCTGACATAAGCGTTTCTTCGAATAGTGAACCAAGATCTTCATGGCTAATTGCGCTTAAACTGTCGAATACACTCAAGGTTTACATAAACAGTCGTTTATGTCCTTATTTTAGCATTTAAATCTTAGATGTTCACTGTCATTACTGCCATGCATTTTATTTTATTTTTAATATTACTATGAATTTCTATTTCTGGTTGTACTCAGGATCACAGGTTGATTGTCTTCCTATCAGAGAACACTGACAATCTGATTGCACATTGCCAGGTGAGTGAATATGGTCAATTTTGTGCTGTTTGCTTTGAAATTACTTCTATAGTAAGTTGAAAGTGCACATTTGAAAATACAACGACTAATCTTAAAATAAATAAAATTAAAAGTTGTTTTGTTTGTTTGAATGATTTCGTCAGATTAATGACTGCTTGGATGTCTCCATCAGTGAGCTTCATACATGTTTTAAAGTTGAGCTTGACAACCAAAAAAGCACAATATGCATTTTATTGTTTTGTGTTATAGGAAATAGCCCAAGAAGACCCTACAAGGGGGTTCTCCAGATGACAGTCCTTCAGAGGCAGAAATAGTCTTGAAAGGTGTTGAGGTTCTGTCAGGATTGTCCAGTGTTGCAATGCATGTGCTGCCCTTCTTGGCCTGATGTATTCCGTAAAACTGAGTTACCCCAAGCCACTGAGGTATACATTTGATTTTTATTTTCAGAAAATCCTGCCTGACTTGACTTGCAAAACTTCTAACCCCTGATTTACACTGCACAGGTCTGCAATGCGTTACAGCTGCGGTGCGGCCACCGGAGCTGATCACGGCCACTCTACTCAATGCTTGTGTTACACCAGCCGTGCCGTGGCACATTTCAGAGGCGGCTCACCGCACCGCTTCGATAAAGATAGGCGCCTAGTCTATTTTTGATAGACTGCGTCCAAGCTGCACAGCAAATACAAAATAAAAGTTAAAAAAATCCTGTCATTTTCAAAATAATCACACTGTGCAGACTCCCAATTGTATTTCACATCACTATATACTTGTTAAGATGCCAGAAATAGATGACGAGATGTTCATCCTCAAAGTTGAAAAACACACATTGTTATATGACACCACAAATCCTTTTTACAAGGACAAATTCAAAAAGGACAAGGCGTGGAGTTTAATTGTAGGAGTTGTATGAGTGGAATAAACAGAATTAAACTGGACAAAATGTAAACATCTAGTCAACCATGTTAGAACAAAAAAAACTGCTTTTGATTAACCTTTATGATTAAATGCATGTCTGCATGGCATTCACTTTGTATATCTTCCTCACTGTCAGTACAGGCGCTTCTTACCTCGATATACTGAAACGCTTCTGGTGTGAGTTGGCACCATGTGGAGGACAGAACAAAATCTCGTCGGAGCCATAATGCACCGCAGACGTGTGCAGTGTAAACGGGGGATAACTTTGAATAACGAGATGTTGAATTTTTTTTAATACTTGTTAAGTGTCTTGTCAATGCATTTTTAATGCCACAGAACATTGCAAAACTCACACATGCAAGCCAACAAGCATACAACACCACACATTACATACTCAAACACACAAGCATACAGCACCACAAACATTATGTAAACAACATACTCCACTCTATACCACACACACAAACATACACCACAAATATTAAAAAAGCATGTTGATGGTTACTGTTATTTGTTACAGAATGTTTACTGTTGTTCAGTAATCTGTATTTTTTAGTCATTTTCAAAAGCGTTTTAAGAGATTTTTTAAAGTTGCATTTAAAAAAATAATAATAAAATAAAGAAGTCATTTAATATTCACCAGTTGTCTGTTATGTCTTCCACTCATTTTAAGTATTGAGCCGTACCTAGGTATTTTAAAATACAAAAACTTAAAATTGTCAATCTAAATGAGCTTACATTTTATAATGGGGTAAACAAGACTTTTATTGTAGAAATAGCTTAAATCTATTAGTATAAACTACTTAAAATATTGTGCTACACCAGCATATACATTTGAGCACAACCGTTCACTGGGATACTCAAACATTTAAGCATTGCCGACTAAAGATTTTTAGGTAGCACTGCTTAAAACTCCATGGGAAATTTACTTAAGAAGAGGGATGCAAATATGATGCACTATATTTTTAAGTAAATCTAGCATATAATTTTTTTCAGTGTAGTTTCATATAATTAGTGTACATAAAAATCTGTAAACTGTTTAGAATCATTAATTTTTTTTTACTTTTATAGACTTTTATATTATTTATAAATAAAAAAAATTTCGAGTTGCTAGACATGATTAAATATATTGCTGTCCATTTAAAAAGAAGATATAATTTTATTTGCCTTTTGTAGATAATATATTATAAAGACACACTTTACTATTTAAAAAACAATTACCCCCATTTACCAATTAGAAATATATGGAGGTGAACTTCAGGAAAACCCCACAAATATTGGGGAACAAAAGGACCAGCAGGATGTATTTGGATTCATTTGTTACTTTGTATCAATTTAAGAGAGCGCTTACAGAGGTTAAATATACTTCTCCAAGCAAAGACCATATTTGTTATTAAAGGGGTCCTATTATGCTTTTTCACTTTTTTAATTTTAGTCAGAGGCAGACAAAGTACTCAAATCCATTACTTGAGTGAAAGTACAGATACTGCTGGTCAAATATTACTCCATTACAAGTAAAAGTTGTAAAGACATATTTTTACTTAAAGGGGTCATATGATGCGATTTCAATTTTTCCTTTCTCTTTGGAGTGTTACAAGCTCTTGGTGCATAAAGAAGATCTGTAAAGTTGCAAAGACTAAAGTCTCAAATCCAAAGAGATATTCTTTATAAAAGTTAAGAGTCAGCCACACCTACCTAAAACGGCTCGTTCTAACACGCCCCAACATATCTACGTCGCTATGTGGGAAGATTTGCATAATGCCACCCAAATGTTTACGCAAAGAAAGAAGGCGTAACTTTTATTCTCGCTGTAGTTTTGTTGTTTCCGCCGCCATGTCCTAAAGATGCTGTGTGCTTCGTTGTGAAAGCGAAACTACTTTGTTTGGTCTTCCAAAAGAGGACAATATCTGCTTCCTCATGCCTGGAGCTGATCCGTGCTGGTTGCTGAGGAAATACTCCTGTGCGCTGTCGATCGCCGGATCGGCTTTCACCGTGGACGAAGCGGAGTCCAAAGACTAAGTCGTCACATGGCCTTCCGGACGCTCCTTCGTCCAAATTGCCGGCCGTGCCGTTCTCAAGCCCACCTGCCTCTGCTCACTCTGACCCTCCGGCCATTCTGCTCACTGTAGGCTGCCGCCGCTCACTCTAACCCTCCGGCCGTTCCTCACTCTAGGCCGCCGGCCTCTGCTCACTGTTGGCCTTCCAAAAATGGACACGACTAGAAATCAGTGGTTAAGTTGTATTTACAACACTGTTCCAGAACACGTCAACCCAAATATTCGGATGTGTCCAGCACATTTTATGGAGGACAATTTCCTGATCCTGGGAGAGTAGACTACAATGCCGGCTGTTCTCTGACTCAGAGACTGTAAGTACGTTTCCAACCTAAATATTCCGATGTGTCCAGCACATTTTATGGAGGACCGTTTCCTGATCCTGGGAGAGTAGACTACAATTCTGTTCTGACTCAAAAACTGTAAGTAAGTTTTATATATTTAAAGCGAGTTTTTGGGCAGTGTAGAGTAGGGCTTGTTGTTTGTCATTTCTCCGATCACAAATGCAGACATGGTTTTATGTTTACGTGACGCGATGCAACGAAATGTGTAAAAAGACAGTATAAGTCATTATAATCCATAATTATGTCCTCACTGGATGCAATGAATGTCTCGTTTATAATGGGTTTTCATGTTTTTGAATCATCGCTCCGCCCTGACAGGGCATCATCACAATATGGTGAGGGGCGTAACATTTCCGTCTCACGCTTAAGGTACTCGGCCAATCACAACGCACTGGATAGCTGGCCAATCACAGCACACATCGCTTTTTCAGACTGATGAGCTTTGTAAAAATCAATGTGTTTCAATAAGGCGGGGCATAGAGGAGAAACAACTTTTAGAATGTTAAAAACCTATGGGGGGGGAAAAATTAACACCCTATACCCACCCCCACAAAAGCAGGATGGTAGTGATCTCACACAGTTCTGACAGTGTGTGCACACATCTATGTGTAGCCATTCATCCACATTTGAACAGAGTGGACAGTGAAATCCTGTAAATACAGAGTAATAAGGAAGAAACAACATCAAACCTGCTTTAAAACCCAGCAAGACAACTGTAGCTGTACAACTTTTACAACAGCAACACTGCTTTAACAAAAAAGCAAAACAGCAAGACTTATTTGACATCAAAACAATTTTTTTTAAATGCTGTCTAATCGCTCTTGCGGTACTTTGATCTCACACACAGAACAGTCTGTGCAGTGCTGCTTCAAGTCCAACACCTTTTGTGCTTTATTAGGAGATGCACAACAGTTCTTCTGTGGCTTTATAGGTAATATTTTCACCACAATACTAACTTCTTATTATTGAATTGTTTTAAATAAATATCACATTTGCAATTGGTCAGTGTTCAAAAAATGCTGGGAAATCTCTTCATGTAGCCCTACAAGAGTGATTACTGATAAACTGTCTGAAAAAAAGAAAGTCATGTTTTAGAGAAGAAAATAATCACCCACTGACCTTCAAAACTGCTACATAGTAATGACTTTCTACTTTGAGGACCTTGATAGAAATGTAGTGGAGTGAAACGTACAATATTTGTCTTTCAAATGTACTAAAGTTAAAGTAAGAAGTTCCCAGAAAAAAATATACTCAAGTAAAGTACCAATACTCAAAAAGTGTACTTAAGTACAATACTCAAGTAAATGTACTTAGTTACTGTCCGACTCTGATTTTAGTCAGTGTGTAGTGTGTATGTTTGGGCATAAAATAGATCTAGAAAGTTACAAATCTCAAAGTCCACTCCAAAGGGAGATATTTCGTTTTTAAAAAATCCCTTTTCAAGAACTACAACGAACGGCTCGTTTGGACTACAGCGTTGGTTTCCGGGCTTTGTGATATCACAAAGCAGCTCATTAGAATATCATTAAAAATAATTCCCGACTACAGAAATTCGAATGGTTGGGGGGTGGGGAGGGGCGAGGTTGTGGTTAGAACGCTTGGTTGAGTGAGTGCATCAGAGAAAACGAAGAAGAAGAGCTGCTGTGCTATAGCGTCAAATTTTTGGCATGTCTAGAACAATTCTTATAAGTACAACACGACGTAGCTGGGCGCCGCGGACAGACGGCGAACGGCGCCGCCGGTGTGCCTGCACTCATAGAAAATAATGTATTCGAATTTTAAAGAAATGGCGTGACGCAACGCTGCGCTTCTCGTCCGGTGTGCGACTGCCTGAAATGCTGTTTTTTTCACCTCCATGCCCAAACGTCTTTGTTTGGGCTTCCGAAAGCGGATGATGTCAGGAACAGTGGTTGCAATTTATTTTTTAACTCTGTCACTGAGCATTATAACCCCAATTTGCTATTGTGTGCTGTGCATTTTACTGAGGACAGCTTCCACAACATGAGGTAGTACAGTGCCGGATTCGCCAAAAGCTTTTGTTGAAAGATGGAGCAAGGGGCGTGGCAGTACTGAAACAAAAACACAATATTTTTTGTGCATTCATTTAAAGAACACGTACCATTTTTTGTCACTGGTGTTACCTTACTTCTTTAGCAATATTCATGGTTTTTATGAAATATTATTTCTAAATTTTTTCAGCACATGGGACAGAAAATGGACATTTCTTTAGAATGATCCTTCTACATAGCATAATTTGACAAAGGTGAACTGCACCTTTAATCAGTATTTTTTTTGTCTTTTTTTGTCAGTTATTTCAGTGGAACATGTAATTACAAATAAGAATGAATAAAGGTCTCTACATATTGTTTAGCACACATATGGGCAGATCTGCCAGTGGCCATCATTTTCTGATCTTTTTCTCTCTCCCTCAGTAGTTTCCTGTAAAAGTAAAGCCCCAAAATAAAGTAATTACTGTTCCTGAAAAGAGAAGCAAAAAGCATTATCTATATCATATATATTATCTATAGTCACGTTAACTCACCTTTACTTATGTAGTTCTTTATACAATACTGATTGTGTCAATGCAGCTTTACAGTGTTAAACAGGAAAATAATGTTTAAATAATGCAAACAAAATTCAATTCTGCTGTAAAGCAGCTCGAACAATAGGACAATAGTTAACAGCCAATTTTTGTGAACACAGTGATGTCATCATTCAGCTCAGTTCCATTCTCTTCCAATAATATCTGTGCAATCAAGTAATATTGCCAGATATTAAAAAGCCAATATTTAAAATGACATCCAAACTACATTCAGCAAAGAACACATTACAGTTCATCAAAAAATAAAATTCTGTAATTTACTCAGCCTCAAGTTGTTCAAATTATCTTATTATGTATTCATCAGAAGAAACTAGTTCAGTATTTCCCAGGGGTCTGGTTTCAAGTATAATTATGTTGAAGTAATGGTGCTTTATAGAACATTATTTGGTGTAGATAAATTCCTTTCAACATATGCACTGGCTAATGTATAGGATTAGCTGATTTTCTGTCTGAGCTAGTGCTGGCTGCCGATAAAGTCTTAATTGTTGGTGATTTTAATATCCATGTAAATAATGAAAAAATATGCATTGGGATTAGCATGATGTTGGTGGTGTTGAAATTCTGCAGCAGAATGATGAAATCTTAGATCATTAGTTTCATGCATACTCCATTTAGGTAAAGGTGTAAATTCAACTCCTTGTTACAAATAGGTAGAACCATCACTTCTACCACAAAAGACTGCTTTGTAAATAATCTTCCTGATGTAATGTGGGGTTTGGTGTTTGGGTTTTGTTTCATGTTCATGTTTTCCATGTCTTTTATTTTGTAATTGTTTCATCCTGTTAGTGTCATGCTTCCCTTGCCCTTATGTATCTCTGCCTTGTGTATGTGTCATATTCTGATTGGTTGTCCTAGTCATGTGTCTTGTTTCCCATTGGTTTGTTCTTGTCATGTGACCCTCTTGTCTGATATATGTAGCCATCATGTTCCCATAGTCTTTGTCGTGTATTGATGTTGTAACCCGCTGTTGGTGAGTCAAGTCTGTTCATGCCTCGTCAAGTCAAGTCAAGTCAAGTCTGTGTCTCTAGTCTTCGTCTGTTTGGATTATTGTTTGGATGTTTGGATCACCTGTAAATAAACTGCACTTGGGTTCTTCACTATGCTCTCCTTCAGTGGACGGAATTCGTTACAGAATACACAACCACCACAATGAACCCAGCAGATCGTCTTGTTCACCTTCACCAAGGAAACCGGGCCATAGAGGAGTAGGTGGAGGACTTTTGTGGACTTTATCATCAGGTAGATTTTAAGGCTAGCTTCTTGAAATACATTTTCCGTTATGGTTTGGACAAAATGTATCTCGGTTAATGCCAAGTAATACCCCACACTGGTCACTAGAACAATATATAGAATTTGCTCTGCAGTTGAGTGGATCTGCTTTCACTGTGGGTGTCATGGAGGAGGAACATGACACTTCCCCAAAACCTGTTCACATCATGCCTGTCAAGCCACAGTCTGCACACGTCATGTCTGCTACGCCAAAGTCTGCTCAAGTCATGCCCGCTACTCCAGGACCTGCTCACATCATACCAGTTAAGTTAAAGTTTACTCATGTCATATCTACCAAGTCAGAAAATTCGAATGGTTGGGGGGTGGGGAGGGGCGAGGTTGTGGTTAGAACGCTTGGTTGAGTGAGTGCATCAGAGAAAACGAAGAAGAAGAGCTGCTGTGCTATAGCGTCAAATTTTTGGCATGTCTAGAACAATTCTTATAAGTACAACACGACGTAGCTGGGCGCCGCGGACAGACGGCGAACGGCGCCGCCGGTGTGCCTGCACTCATAGAAAATAATGTATTCGAATTTTAAAGAAATGGCGTGACGCAACGCTGCGCTTCTCGTCCGGTGTGCGACTGCCTGAAATGCTGTTTTTTTCACCTCCATGCCCAAACGTCTTTGTTTGGGCTTCCGAAAGCGGATGATGTCAGGAAACAGTGGTTGCAATTTATTTTTTAACTCTGTCACTGAGCATTATAACCCCAATTTGCTATTGTGTGCTGTGCATTTTACTGAGGACAGCTTCCACAACATGAGGTAGTACAGTGCCGGATTCGCCAAAAGCTTTTGTTGAAAGATGGAGCAAGGGGCGTGGCAGTACTGAAACAAAAACACAATATTTTTTGTGCATTCATTTAAAGAACACGTACCATTTTTTGTCACTGGTGTTACCTTACTTCTTTAGCAATATTCATGGTTTTTATGAAATATTATTTCTAAATTTTTTCAGCACATGGGACAGAAAATGGACATTTCTTTAGAATGATCCTTCTACATAGCATAATTTGACAAAGGTGAACTGCACCTTTAATCAGTATTTTTTTTGTCTTTTTTTGTCAGTTATTTCAGTGGAACATGTAATTACAAATAAGAATGAATAAAGGTCTCTACATATTGTTTAGCACACATATGGGCAGATCTGCCAGTGGCCATCATTTTCTGATCTTTTTCTCTCTCCCTCAGTAGTTTCCTGTAAAAGTAAAGCCCCAAAATAAAGTAATTACTGTTCCTGAAAAGAGAAGCAAAAAGCATTATCTATATCATATATATTATCTATAGTCACGTTAACTCACCTTTACTTATGTAGTTCTTTATACAATACTGATTGTGTCAATGCAGCTTTACAGTGTTAAACAGGAAAATAATGTTTAAATAATGCAAACAAAATTCAATTCTGCTGTAAAGCAGCTCGAACAATAGGACAATAGTTAACAGCCAATTTTTGTGAACACAGTGATGTCATCATTCAGCTCAGTTCCATTCTCTTCCAATAATATCTGTGCAATCAAGTAATATTGCCAGATATTAAAAAGCCAATATTTAAAATGACATCCAAACTACATTCAGCAAAGAACACATTACAGTTCATCAAAAAATAAAATTCTGTAATTTACTCAGCCTCAAGTTGTTCAAATTATCTTATTATGTATTCATCAGAAGAAACTAGTTCAGTATTTCCCAGGGGTCTGGTTTCAAGTATAATTATGTTGAAGTAATGGTGCTTTATAGAACATTATTTGGTGTAGATAAATTCCTTTCAACATATGCACTGGCTAATGTATAGGATTAGCTGATTTTCTGTCTGAGCTAGTGCTGGCTGCCGATAAAGTCTTAATTGTTGGTGATTTTAATATCCATGTAAATAATGAAAAAATATGCATTGGGATTAGCATGATGTTGGTGGTGTTGAAATTCTGCAGCAGAATGATGAAATCTTAGATCATTAGTTTCATGCATACTCCATTTAGGTAAAGGTGTAAATTCAACTCCTTGTTACAAATAGGTAGAACCATCACTTCTACCACAAAAGACTGCTTTGTAAATAATCTTCCTGATGTAATGTGGGGTTTGGTGTTTGGGTTTTGTTTCATGTTCATGTTTTCCATGTCTTTTATTTTGTAATTGTTTCATCCTGTTAGTGTCATGCTTCCCTTGCCCTTATGTATCTCTGCCTTGTGTATGTGTCATATTCTGATTGGTTGTCCTAGTCATGTGTCTTGTTTCCCATTGGTTTGTTCTTGTCATGTGACCCTCTTGTCTGATATATGTAGCCATCATGTTCCCATAGTCTTTGTCGTGTATTGATGTTGTAACCCGCTGTTGGTGAGTCAAGTCTGTTCATGCCTCGTCAAGTCAAGTCAAGTCAAGTCTGTGTCTCTAGTCTTCGTCTGTTTGGATTATTGTTTGGATGTTTGGATCACCTGTAAATAAACTGCACTTGGGTTCTTCACTATGCTCTCCTTCAGTGGACGGAATTCGTTACAGAATACACAACCACCACAATGAACCCAGCAGATCGTCTTGTTCACCTTCACCAAGGAAACCGGGCCATAGAGGAGTAGGTGGAGGACTTTTGTGGACTTTATCATCAGGTAGATTTTAAGGATAGCTTCTTGAAATACATTTTCCGTTATGGTTTGGACAAAATGTATCTCGGTTAATGCCAAGTAATACCCCACACTGGTCACTAGAACAATATATAGAATTTGCTCTGCAGTTGAGTGGATCTGCTTTCACTGTGGGTGTCATGGAGGAGGAACATGACACTTCCCCAAAACCTGTTCACATCATGTCTGCCAAGCCACAGCCTGCTCACGTCACGCCTGCTACTCCAGGGTCTACTCCCGACCCGCCTGCCAAGCCACAGTCTGCACACGTCATGTCTGCTACGCCAAAGTCTGCTCAAGTCATGCCCGCTACTCCA
This sequence comes from Sinocyclocheilus grahami, assembly GCF_001515645.1. NCBI lineage: Eukaryota > Metazoa > Chordata > Actinopteri > Cypriniformes > Cyprinidae > Sinocyclocheilus > Sinocyclocheilus grahami. Next base: position 55,245 of record NW_015507313.1, on the reverse strand, counting down.
GGACCTGCTCACATCATACCAGTTAAGTTAAAGTTTACTCATGTCATATCTACCAAGTCAGAACCTGTTCACGCCACGTCTGCCAAGCCAGAACCTGGTCACATCATGCCGGTCACAAGAGTCTCTTCACAAGATGGCCACCACGCCTGAGTCCCCGGCCAAGATGGCCGCCACGCCTGAGTCCCCGGCCAAGATGGTGTCGGTGAGAGCTGCAGGCATCTCGTTGACGTCAGTGCTTTCAAGCCCCGCCATCTTAGAGGTCCTGCCACACTCTGCTGCCCTTCCTGTAATGGTGGTCGCCATTTTGAGCGTGTGGGCTGCACACTGCGCTCCGGAGTCCTCTCCTGTCCACGAGTCTGCTCCTGAGGCCTCTCCTTTTCACAAATCTGCTCCTGAGGCCTCTCCTGTCCATGAATCTGCTCCAGTGGCCTCTCCTGCCTATGAGTCTGTCTCAGAGCCCTCTTCTATTCTATCCCAGAGAACTGGTTAATTACAGACTGATCATAAAATTCCCTTTTCTGTCAAAAATACTGGAAAAGGCAGTTTCCGCACAACTATTTTCCTTCTTCGAAAAAAAATGGATTCTGTGAGGATTTCCACTCAGGATTTCGACTGTATCATAGTACTGCTCTAATTAGAGATACAAATGACCTGCTCTTATCATCCGATTTTATCTCTCTATTTGTGCTACTGGATCTTAGCATTGCATCTGACACTATTGACCACAATATTCTTTTGAATAGAATAGAAAATAATGTTGGCATTATTCAAACTGTACTTATCTGAACATCATAAATCCATAGCAATGAATGAAGAGGTATCATATCGATCACAATTCAGTATGGAGTACCACAAGGCTCAGTACTAGGACTATTGCAGCGGTGGCGAACTCCGGTCCTGGAGAGCCGCAGCCCTGCAGAGTTCAGCTCTAACCCTAATTAAAACTCACCTGCCTGTAGCTTCCTAATAACCGTTCAGACCTTGATTAGCTTGTTCAGGTGTGTTTGATTAGGGTTGAAGCAAAACTCTGCAGGGCTGCGGCTCGCCAGGACCGACGTTCGCCACCCCTGGACTATTGCTTTTCACCTTGTACATGTTACTCTTGGGAGATCTCATTAGGAAACACGGTGTTAGCTTTCACTGTTATGCTGAAGATACTCAGCTTTTCTGAATGAATAAAACAACTCTGGATCTTAATTACTGGACCAAAAACCTCCCTGTGTAATTATCTAGAACACTGTCTAACACTTGATGGCTGCTCTGTCAAGTTTTCTTCATCAGTTAGGAACCTAGGTGTGCTATTTGATGGCAATCTTTTATTTGAAAGCCATGTTTCTAACATTTGTAAAACAGCATTTTTCCATCTTAGCCTCTTAAGACCCGAGAAAAGATTTTTAGGGAGAGCATAAAAAAAGTAAAAAATTATATTTCAGTCATAAGTTATGCTATGTCCTTGGTAATTAAAAAAATAAAAAGACATGAATGAACATGCATAGGCAAAAGCAATAGATTTTTAAAATCACCAATACATTTGGTGATTTTACAGTTTGGATTTTTTTCTTCCAAACTTTGTGTAAAGGTGATTCTCTACTATGTTATAACAGAATGATTTGATATACCATTTTTCTTTCTGCAAAATGTGTGTAAAATGGCCATAAACAGGTTTTCTCATTATATACAATGTATCTATAAACTAAATCTAATTTGCATCATGTGTTTTTGGGGTAACGTAATGAAAAAAGAAGTGTAACAATGGGAGTAATATTTGACAAGATTTTCATAATAATGTATAATATTTCATAGAATATTGACACATAATTTATTTCCCTATTCATTTATGTCTCCCAAAATGCTAATAAACATGATTTTAGTCCCAGTGTCCTCATATGAAATCAACATCCTGTTTCGTAACAGAAAGTCATATTTTGATTTGAAACCCCATAACATTTTCTGAGATGTTGATTTATGACACACATTAAAAAAATTAGACAGATTTAAATTATAATTACAAAATATTATCATATTTCCATAAGAGTGTCACTAAATTAATATCAGACATATCTGAAGACCAAGGAGAGGGAGTGGTCATGGTGAAACATCCAAACATTTAGTATCTCTGAAAAGCCCTGAATGTGCTCTGTACAGGACATCCAGACTTAAAACTGTGGCATGTATAGTCTCAGAGAAATACACCAAAACATAATTAAATTCAAGTTTGTACAGCGCTTTTCACGATACAAATCATTGCAAAGCAACTTTACAGCAAATTAAGTTTCTTCAATATTTAGTGGTAGCTTATCAGTGGTGACTGTCAGTCAATGTACATATGGCAGAAATGTACGGAAAAATCAATTAAATACGTAATCAAACAGACAATGAACACTATTAACAGCAATTATTTTATGATGCAATCAAACTTATAGCAAAATGTGGTAGTTCTGTATGTTGTTTCAGGGTTGGCATCATCTGAGGTCCTATGAGGGGTTGGCATCATCTCTTCTAAGGTGTTCTGGATCCAGACTGAAGCTTGTGTAAATCCTTATAATAATGTCCTCATATGAGGTCACAGGGTGGGTAAGGAGGTAAAAAATATATCTAAATTATGACATATACTCTCAACGCCAAATGCAGAAATGTTAATTCATACTTTCATGACCTCAAGGCTAGATTATTGTAATGGTTTATTGGGTGGTTGTTCTGCACTCTTAATAAACAAACTCCAGCTGGTTCAAAATGCTGCAGCTAGAGTTCTCACCAGAATCAGGAAGTATGACCATATTAGCCCAGTTCTGTCAACACTGCACTGACTCCCTATAAAACATGGTATACATTTTAAAATCTTGCTGATTACATATAAAGCTCTGAACGGCTCAAAACTGGCCCGCCAGCAATAATATCTGTCCCACGCCCGCAGCCAGATTATTTTGATATCGGCTGGTTCTGAAATAGATCTGTCATGACAGCAACAGTTACTCACAATCACTTCGTCTTTAGTGATTTCGTCTTCAAAATAAAAGTACGAGAACGTTTTTGCAGCAATGTTTTTGTAATGGGGCTGACGAGATGTGTGGATCCATCTGCAAGTTTTTATTTAAGAGATGTGGTCATAACAGGCAGGGTCGAACAATGGCAAACAGGTATATGGTGGGCAAAACACAAGAATAATCCTAGGTCTAGCGTAGGTCAACGATCGGCAGACAGAATCACAGGGGCGAGACTAGAGGGATAAATCCAGGAAAACAGGCAAAGATCAGAAACCGAGAAAACAGGCAAGGCAAGGCAACACGGGCAGGATAACAGAAACTAGGAATAATAACAGGCTAAGCAATACTTGAAGAATACAGAGAATGGTTGTTTGAGTGAGTGTTATATAGTGAGTGAGTGATATGAAACAGCTGTGTGCAATCAGTGCTGTGTGCAATCAGTGCAATGAATGATGGGATATGTAGTCTGGGGTGATATGCAACAGTGTGTAGTGCGAAAGTCAATGAAAATGGAAAGGGTGACCTCTGATGGCTAGCAGACGGAAGTTCATGGACCGGATTTGTGACAGTTTTATTTTGAGATGAATTGAGAGCATTTAATTTGAAAAGTTCTGAAAGACATTCAAAAGAGTCTGTGGATCGCTAGACACACCCCTAAAATAGCCGTCATGAAATGTGTGGTATGAAAAAACTAACAGTGAACCACTGAAACGTAAAAGTAGGCTACATCAAATAAGTATTACACTAAGGCTCCGTTGTGTAACAAGCAAATTAAAATGACACATTTATTATTCACAATATGGAAAGAGGAAATAAAAGATAGCCTAGTTCGTTAAGAGCATGACTCAAACATGTCATTAATGGGCTTATTCAAGTCCTCTTTTATTTTTTGAGTAATTTTTATCCATTCCGCATCTCCCACATGTGTGTTTTAGCAAGGCGGTCTGTGTTGCAAATTGGTGAATGAAGATACTTGCCAGGTTAAGTGTCACTACTCTGCTTTATTAATTTATCCAGTGTAAAACCCGGACACCGCCACACAAATGTGGCTTTTTGTTAATGACTGTCCTACTACAGGATTTAACACAGAGTAACAACTCACTAACAGTTACAAAAGACACTGTAACAGTCTGTCACAGGCAATTCTACTTGTACTTTTCATCAATTAATTTGACTATGTTCTGGCCCGCCATCTAGTGGCGAATTTGTTTCTTGGGTCGATTCCAAATTTGCTTGCCGACCCCTGGTATAAGGCTTTACCCACAAAGCACTATCCATTGTGTAAAAATTTGTGGGAAAAAATTTGCAATTTCATGTGATCTATGCTGAGTTATCTTTTCTTTTTCAGGCAGTATTAAGAGTGTGGAACCATTTTCCCAATTGATTTGATAAGAAAAGATTTGTCACTGGCATGATTAGAAACCCACAAATCTACACAATAAATCTCAATAAATCAGTGTCACAGTGAATGAAAGAAGTCCCACCTATGATGAAAATTACAGGCCTCTCTCATCTTTTTAAGTGGGAGAACTTGCACAATTGGTGGCTGACTAAATACTTTTTTGCCCCACTGTATAATGTTTCCATGTATTTTGCATTAAAACAGACACCTTGTAAATCCAGCAAAGTTGTTCTTGTCATGTCGCCCGCATGTTGACTGAGGTATGTTGAAAATGTATGACAATTTTTTTCCATTCAAAATACTCTGTCTTGGGTTGGGAATGTAAACAGTCGCACAAGGGTTTTGGGCAGACAAACATTTTCTTTGTGATTATTTTCAGTGCAGTGCTGGACATTCCACACACTAAAAACAATCACATACTGTATACCGTGGGAGATGACAGAATTGCTTGGAATTTCAGAATGGAGAACATGAATAACATTTAGGGGGGAATCACAGGGTGATTAGACTGGATTGTGTATGCAGTTACAGGAATTTATGACAAAGAGTGGTCATTGTGTGCATGTGAATACAATACCATAAATTCTCCACAAATGTGACTTGTATGGGAGGTTTGCAAGAAAAAAGCCACTCCTCAAGAAACGCCACATGCAGTCATGAATGAGCTTTGTCAAAGATGAAATGAATGAGGCAGATGAGATGTAAATTGTATTATTTGGCCTCAACACCAAACTATATGTCTGGCGCAAATCCAATACAGCTCACCATCCAAATAACACCATTCCTACAGTAAAGCATGGAGGTGGTAATATCCTGTTATGGGGGTATTTCTCTCCCATTGTTTCCTATCTCTCTTCTTCTAAGTGTTCCAATAATGGAAAACTAAAAGGGAGAACTGCTACTGTGTCTACTTTTGTTTCTCTATCTAAGGAAGTTTAGGAGAAACATCTAAAACACTGTTGATAATAACATGGGATATATATGACAATCACTCAAAAGTTTTTTATCAGATGGTTTATTTATTTATTTATTTGTTTGTTTGTTTGTTTATTTGTTTATTTATTTGGATCCCCATTAGCTATGCCCTAAGGCATTGCTATCAGATGTTTCATTTATCAGATGTTTGTACAAAGCAGATGTTTTCCAAGTGAAGCATTCCTTAAAAGATATATTGGAGAGGTAAGTGTGCTATCTGATATTGTGGGACAACTATGTTTATTGTTTGTGGTTCCAGTTCCAAGCAGAGTATAAATAAGGAACATCTGACATCATTCATGTGAACTTTTCAAGCCTCACGTCTGCCCATTAGCATAGTAAAAAGCTGTATGCGTCACTTGTGGTTTACAGTAATGTCGCTTGGATATGCCCTCTGTTTATTTAACACTTTCCATACCTGGAAGATTAACAGCACAGTGCTCTCAATAGTGTGATTGTTCTACCCCTCACACAGTCACTCAGCTGCCAAAAGCTGTCTTCATTTCAGGCTGCAAAGCAACAAAATTTGATTATTTTTAAAGGGGGTGATTCTTTTCCATACCCATTGTATACAGATACATGCACAGTTCTCCCATTATAATATTGTCCATCGTCTGTTTGATTAACGCCATTAACTGAATTTTTACTGTACATTTCTGCCATATGTACATCAATTTGGCATAGTCACCACTGACAAGCTACTACTAAATATATTGTAGAAACTTAATTTCCTGTAAAGCTGCTTTGCAATGATTTGTATCGTGAAAAGCACTATACAAATAAACTTGAATTGAATTCAATTATATTGTGGAACAGAGACATCAGAATACAATACTTGCGGAATGCAATCAGGCTTCTGATTGGTGAACATGGTTTTACGATTAGGGTTATGTCGCCAACTGTTGGTTTGGCATGCTCTTGACAGCATAGAAAAAAGCTGTATGTCACTTGTGGTTTACATTACTGTTGCTTGGACATGCCCTCTGTTTATTTGCCACTTTCCGTACCTTGAAGAGCAAGTGGATTATATTAACTAATAATGAGATGGGTCAAGACATTAGAAAAGAGAGCAGGTGGCACACATTACAGAAGCCATGTGCTTCAAATCATAAAAACAATCATAAGCCTGACATCTGACTTGAAGTAATGTTACGTCACAGTTACGTCACTGTGCCATCAAAACTGTTGACCACCAACAAGAGCAAACGGTAATGAAACCAATCCCCAGCCAGTGCACTTAAGATAAATATAAGAAAATAGCACATATCCAATGAACATGATCACAAGCCATGTGCTCAAACAAAAAGTTCGAGCACATGGAACAGGGACAGAGCCTCACCATGTGACCACACCAAGATAATCAAGAAGTGACATGGAGCATGAGCATCTAGATCCTAATACTAAAATAAAAACCAAACTAGACAGGCTACACACCTTTCATTCAGCTGAATTTGAAGGATGCATGGGATGTATCCTTTGTGACCTTTAATCACTCACAATCCTTTGTACACATTCCAGTTCACGAAAATAAACTGACGGAAAACGAGTCAGTACTGAACTTGTATGAATCTATTATGAAATATAAGACAAAAATAATGTATCCGGACATGAAAGCATAGATGTTATCTTTTGTTTTGGTGTAAATTACTCACCTACCACTAAACTACCAATAATGCAAGCCACTGGCAGACTGTAAACGGCTGTAATTCATTGTATTGAATTAATAGAAAGCCAAATAGTACAAAGATTTGTAATACAAATCATTTTCTCAATATTAAGTTGTATTACAGTATTTTCGTGCCGTGATGGTGATGGTGGGAACAAGCCTCCGAAGGACTGAACTAGGAAGAACACAGCTTCGGTAGGATGCAGCCTTCCGTTTGAGAAGCACCCAAGGTTTTCAGACTCACTAGAAGCTTCCAGGAAAGTGTGTTGGAGCTGTTTAAAGCTACACTCAGCAGGACATTGGCCCTTCCAAGAGCAGGATTGGACCCCACTGTCATAAAGGTTGGAATGACAGGAGGGAGTAAGCGATGTCAGAAATGTCATGTTTGATTAAACTATCACTTTAATGTTATTTTCTACATATACTAATTAATCTTTATTGATGAATAATGTGGTTTCCCAATAAATTCAAAGCAGTTGTTTGTAGGAACAAGATACAAGCCATACTCAGCACCCACAGCCGGGCCTCATCCTTTCTGTTTACGGACGTAACCATGTAAAGGCGATCTCTTCCATAAACGCTACTACATATTATTCTACTTATTTCTGGAATTAGGTTCAATAGTCATCATCATGTTTAAATCACTGTCAGTGTCTGGATGAAAACAATATTGTAAAGAAATATTTTAAATCAAATACTCTTAACATATCCAGACTTTTATGATTATATATTTTTTGGTAACACTTTACTTGAAGGGGTGTGCATAAGACTGACATGACACCTTCATAATCATGACATGACACATGTCATGAATATGAAGGAGGTTTTATGCATGTTTATGACAACTGTCATTAAGTGTCATTCGCTCAGTTATGTCATTTTTAATGCAAATATGACATTATTTGACCTAACCCTACCCCTACCCTTACCCCTAACCATAGCCCATAACAAAGACATCTCAAACAATGTTATCTTTGCATTAAAAATTACATAACTGAGCGAATTACACTTAATGACAGTTGTCATAAACATGCATTAAAACCCTTAATATTCATGACATGTGTCATGTCATGATTATGTAGGTGTCATGTCATGATTATGAAGGTGTCATGTCAGTTTTATGCACACCCCTTCAAGTAAAGTGTAACCCAATATTGTAAAGAAAGTAAAGATGAGACCATGGGATGATCAAGCAATGGACACGGTGCATGTACAGACTGTCTGAGCTCTTTCTGAATGTCAAAATCTGTCTGAGCTCTGTCTGAATAAATAAAGCTGTTCCACCAGTTTGAGCACAAAGAATAAAGGTGATACAATCTTTCTGACCAAGGTTATATTAATAGTCTAAATATTTTCCATAATACACTTAACATGAATAAAATAATTTGGGTGTTGGCTGTTCTTGCATTCTTGGGAAATGTTTTTATATCCTGTTGAGGATGTGCTGCAATACGTGAAAAATGTGAGCATTCCTACTGAAGTTATGCTTAATTATTATGCTCTATATTGTGAAGGTCAACAGATGGTTAACATCAGGAGGATGGAGAACAGACAAACCCTGTGAAATGTTTCCACAGGTTCTCAGAAATTATATATTGCCTTTTTGGTGGCACTGTATAAATCTGTTTAGAAAACAAACCAAACTGAGATGAATTTTCCTTTTGACCAGTTAGACTGACCTCAGAAGGACCAAGATAAACAGAAATACATTTTCATGAAACACTCTCTATGTCTTCCTATTTCTGTTAAGATGCTCCAGGGCTGGCTAAAATACAAATTGACCACAATGTGCATTGGTTATTGAAGGGCCACTGAATGTGCCTGCATAGTGACACAGACCTCACACTGGCCAATGGGATTTCTGTTTATGTCATTGCTACGAGTACTGGAAATTAAATATGACTTAAAGAATAAACCTATTTATGTGTATGCAAAACCAGCTTTTGGTGGGAAGAGCTTATTTAGGTTTAGCTCAGTTTAGGTTATTACTTAAAACTTAAGGGTATGCTTAGGTACACATAGATAGGTTCAGTTACTAAGTAAATAAACTGCACAGTTTGCTGGTCCATGTGCACATTGTGAGTCAGACACAGATACTTGATAACTGAACTGAGCTGATGATGACATCACTGCTTTCTCCAGAGCTGCTCATCAATTAATTAATTGTGGAATGTGTTTAATTAATCTTTTCCACAAGGTCATTCCATAATTGATGAACTTTACATGAATCAACAATGAACTGATTTTAACTGAATAATGACTGTTTACTATTGTCTTTTAAGAGCTGCTTAAAAGCTGAATCATTAATTTCCTGTTTAACACCATAATGCTGCTTTGAAACAATCTGTATTAAGCCCTTAATTGTATAATTATAGGTCTATATAAATTAAGGTGACTTGACTTGACTAGATGTTTAAGCCATTTAAAGGCATAACGGCTAGATACACAAAGCATTGCAAGGCAGTTCATTGGTGTTAGGATTATTATTAATAATAATTGATTCTCTATTGTAATTTTCATAACCCATTGGCAGGTGTTTTTGCTTTATTAAAGCATTAATCATAAATTTTGATATATTTCTCTGAAAGTGATGGTTAAACATTTATAATTTTACATTTTTGCTTAAGTAAATCTTCATAATTATATCTTGAAAGATAAATCTAAGTAAGACCATTTTATACAATTTTACAATAAGGTGTCAGTGTATGCACACTGGAGGATGGGGGGTTAGGAGAAATGGTAGATAGTGGGGGCCCTTTTTGAAAATTTGCGTAGGGCTCCCAAAATGCTAGAGCCGGCTCTGAGTGGGATACAGTTGCATTCCTCAATAGACGTCCCATTATGGGATGATATTGTCACGGTTCATGGGCTCACTGACTCATTCTAGCCCTCTCCGTGTCATCGTCGGCTGCCCGTTTGTGTCCCTGCGCTACCCGGAGTTGCCTTCACCTTTCCCCTGTCCTGTCAGCGATTTGTACTAATACAGACATGTTTGTGAATAAAAATGTTCTGTTCTGCATTAATATATCATAAATTGCTCATGCAAAAAGGAATCCGTGCATATGTGGATCAGGTGACACATGTGCATTAATTGACGTCAAGTTCAAGTCGATCTTATTCGGTTCATTTGGATTTTGAGACTTCATTTTTGCAGTTTACAGCATTTCACGTCCCCCACACACACAACTACCAACGAACAAGGCCCAGTACAATTCATTAACGTGTACACGTGTAAAATTTGAAAACATCACTACATTGAAACAAATGCTTTTCAACCGGTGTCTGCAGAGTTAAGAATTACATTAATGTGCAGCATTTTGTTCAAATAGAGACATATTTGTGAATACAAATGTTATAGTTTGTATTAAAGTATCATGATTTGTGCATGTAGCGATTACAATGTGCATTTGTGGATCAGGCGACACGCGTGCATTCATTCACGTCTCTTCTGAGTCGATTCTATTTGATTCATTTGAATTTTGAGACTTTCGTTCCGCCCTTTTAGCCTTGCCCAATCCACACACACACAGCTCGCGATCCACGCGCAGCTGAGCTAAAGAAAATCAGCGACCACTAGATGGCACTAGCCCCAGTCACATGTGCACATTCCATTGAGTACGGTTTTATGAATGTTACATTGGGTTTTCTTTGTTTCTTTTTTGTTTGGCTATTTTCCTCTACCGTAGAAATATAATAAAGATGTTTTATTGAACTTGTCCTAACTTAACTTGTCTTAAGACACAGAATAGCTTATATTAATTTTGCCAAACAAGAACTTTGTGACGGTACCTTGGTTTTTGTTCAGTAATTCAATGGCACGTTGTCAGTTATTCCTTCCTTGTATTGTTATTATTATTATTTTTAAAAGGGCTATTATAGTCGCTAATTTAAGCCATTAGTAATTGCACGTTTATATTTAATTAAACTATTAAATTAACTTAAACTAAACTATACTAAACAAGCGTTTTATAGGCTATAGCCTATTCCGCGCTCAAGCGGATCGCATAAATAGCTAGAACATATTTTATTTAGGCTATTATTACTAAACTGTTTTCTGAGTCAGTGTCTGCAAAGATGAAGTTGACGATGCTGATGAATGACTTTATTCTCGAAATTTAATAATTTTTATTCTCAATATTTTATATCTACATTTTTCTGGATATTTAATGAGTTTAATCTCGCATTATAAGCTAATGACTTTATTCTGGAGATGTTTTTTTATTTATTGTTTGGCCCTATAATCCTCTTTCTTACTCTCTCATTTGGCACAAATCCAAATGTTTCCATATTCACAATGTTGGCTATGTGAATTTGAATGCAACAGACTATTATTTATTAGGCCTATGTAAACCAGGCTTTATACTTAACCCGCTTTCCAAAAAATAAATAAAATAAAAAACATGGTCTTCTTCACATGAAAAATCATCCTGTTCACATGAGCAAATATGTGCTTGGCCCGAGCTCAGGCTGAACGGCACGGATTGTACTACGGGCTGTTTTAATTAACCAGTGTATCTAGATTCTATAGTGTATCTATATGTTTGGTTGACTGTATTTTATTCTGATAATGAACATGCTGCAGCGTTTGCAATGCTGTAGGTAGGCCTATATGAAAGGTGCATTTCTCTCGTACTGCAGAGATGGCTAATCAGCATCGTCAACTTCATCTTTGCATAATAATAATAATAATAATAATAGCCTACAAGGAAGGAATAACTGACAACGTGCCATTGAATTTCAGAAAGAAAAAAAAAACATTTGTTTGTGGTTAGTAAGATACATGTATAAAATCTATGCAGTACATGGATAACTGTGCGTGCATCTATTAATCATTTTGAGTCTAATATCATCCCATATCCCATGGGCCTGAAAGATGAATGTTTGCACTTAAAGACAAATATTTGTACCTGCAACCTTGTCTACACCGGACGCAAACGGCAAAAGCAAATAGAACCACGGTGCATGTCCACTGGCACAGAATGAGTGGAAAAGAGAGAGTGTTTTGAATCCATTTTTATGTAAGCTAAGCAATGGTGTGTACAAACCTCCAGAGGGGAAGGGGAGTAGTGGCGTTATGAGGGCACAATTGTGGTCTGGGGGAGGGGGGGACCGGACCGAAAGGGCATTTTAGCATCTGCAATAAAAGGGCAGGACACTGGCTCATCCTGGATCTGAGCCTGACTGAAAGCCAGTGTGATGCTCAAACTCAAAACTAACTCCCCAGTTTAAAATATTAATTATTATTTTCTACGCTTCTGTAATTTCCCTTAACATGCATCATCATCACTTTATGTAAGGACGTGTGTTGTGAACAACACATGTCTGTCCATCACCCCAAGAGAGATACTGCTGTAAAAATCTTTTTGGTGCAAAAATTTAGCACAATTTTTAAACTAACATTCAGCAACATAATTTAAAAATCTGAACAATGCATTTCATGACCTATGACCTGTAATCTGTGTAATATGTAAGGGCTCATGTACAGACATTTTTTTGTCGCAAAGTTCTTTGCTGTTTATGCATTAATGAATCAAGCCAATGACTAAACGATCAACTTACAGGAAACAGAAAGCAATCAAGGTCATTCATTATAATTGCTGGAGCAGCCAGTTCAAGATCATCTGATTTGATTTCTGCATTTTCACTGCTCAATGAGTATCTTATTTGCGTCATGTTTTCACTGTGTTAATTATTATGAAAGTATTGAATAATTAATAATTTAAAAAAAAATACAAAAATACAAAATACATTTCAATACCCCTTTAACGTCTAAAGCAAACTTTTTGTAATGTCTATTCCAGTGGCGAGTGGTGACAGTTTTCCAAGTAAAAACCGCCAAATAAAGTTTACACGTAGTTACATTATGATAGGCTGTGTAATCAGAGGGTGGGGAGATGGGGGGGATTCCCCCGGCCTATATCTCTCTGCATCAGCTACATTTTTTTTTTATTCCCAGTGAATAGGAGTTAAAACTCCCAGCCGGGTGACACTTCTCCAACAGACCATGCAAAATGCCCAAAATATTTTTTAAAAATTGCAAAGTAACGTTGCAACCTTGCAAACAATAATACAATCAGAGAATTACTTAAACTGTAAGCGACATGAGCATATGCAAAACAAAGGGAACAATATGATGTTTGTTATTATTAAAATGTTATATAGTTTACGTTTTTATAAAAAAAAAAAAAAATGTACCGCTTGGGCAATAACGTTGACAATAACGTATATCTTCAACTGTAACGAATTATCCACTGAAGGCGAGCATAGTGAAGAACCCAAGTGCAGTTTGTTTATAACATCCAAACAATAATCCGAGACTTGACTTGACAGGAACAGACTTGACTTGACAAGAACAGACTTGACTTGACTTGACGAGGCATGAACAGACTTGGCCATCTTGCAATGAAGCTCTTCAGTGGCGGCCATGTTGTGAAGAATCTCTTGATGACCCGGCATGACATGAGCAAGCTCTGGCTTGGCAGAGATGAAGTGAACAGGTTCTGACTTGGTAGATATGACATGAGTAAACTTTGACAACTTAACTGGCATGATGTGAGCAGGTCCTGGAGTAGCAGGAGTGATGTGAGCAGGCTGTGGCTTGGCAGGCGTGACGTGAGCAGACCCTGGAGTAGCAGGCGTGACGTGACTCCAGACATGACGGTCGGGATGTGAAGAAGTTGAACTGTAACGAATTATCCACTGAAGGCGAGCATAGTGAAGAACCCAAGTGCAGTTTGTTTATAACATCCAAACAATAATCCGAGACTTGACTTGACAGGAACAGACTTGACTTGACATGAACAGACTTGACTTGACTTGACGAGGCATGAACAGACTTGGCCATCTTGCAATGAAGCTCTTCAGTGGCGGCCATGTTGTGAAGAATCTCTTGATGACCCGGCATGACGTGAAGGCGAGCGTAGTGAAGAACCCAAGTGCAGTTTATTTACAAGTGATAAATAAATAAATAATAAATATGTTGCCAAGCACATATTTGCTCATGTGAAGAGGATGATTTTTCATGTGAAGAAGACCATGTTTTTTTATTTATTTGTTTATTTTTTGGAAAGCGGGTTAAGTATAAAGCCTGGTTTACATAGGCCTAATAAATAATAGTCTGTTGCATTCAAATTCAAATAGCCAACATTGTGAATATGGAAACATTTGGATTTGTGCCAAATGAGAGAGTAAGAAAGAGGATTATAGGGCCAAACAATAAAAAAAAACCATCTCCTGTATAAAGTCAGTAGCATATAATGCGAGATTAAACTCATTAAATATCCAGAAAAATGTAGAAATAAAATATTGAGAATAAAAATAATTAAATTTTGAGAATAAAATCGTTCATCAGCATCGCCAACTTCATCTTTGCAGACACTGACTCAGAAAACAGTTTAGTAATAATAGCCTAAATAAAATATGTTCTAGCTATTTAGGCGATCCACTTGAGCGCGGAATAGGCTATAGCCTATAAAACGCTTGTTTAGTATAGTATAGTTTAGTTTAAGTTAATTTAATAGTTTAATTAAATATAAACATGCAATTACTAATGGCTCAAATGAGCGACTATAATAGCCCTTTTAATAATAATAATAAAAATACAAGGAAGGAATAACTGACAACATGCCGTTGAATTACAGAAACCGAGCTGTGTGTGTGTGGATTGGGCAAGGCTAAAAGGGCGGAACGAAAGTCTCAAAATTCAAATGAATCAAATAGAATCGACTCAGATGAGATATGAATGAATGCACGCGTGTCACCTGATCCACAAATGCACATTGTAATCGCTACATGGACAAATCATGATACTTTAGTACAAACTATAACATTTGTATTCACAAATATGTAAATGATGCACATTAATGTAATTATTAACTCCTTAATCTAACAGACACCGGTTGAAAAGCATTTGTTTCAGTGTAGTGACGCACATTTGCAAATATTTCAAATCGTGTACACGTTAATGAATTGTACTGGGCCTTGTTCATTGGTAGTTGTGTGTGGGGCGGACGAGAAATGCTGTAAACTGTGAAAATGAAGTCTCAAAATCCAAATAAGCCGAACAAGGTCAACTCGAACTAGACGTCAATTAATGCACATGTGTCACCTGATCCACATATGCACGGATTCCTTTTTTTTAATGATATATTTATGATATATTAATGCAGAACAGAACATTTTTATTCACAAACATGTCTGTATTTGTACAAATAGCTTCACAATCATTTAATCCTGAATTCCACAGACTCAAATTGAAAGGCATTTGTTTGTGGTTAGTAAGATACATGTATAAAATGTATGCAGTACATGGATAATTGTGCCTGCATCTATTAATTATTTTGAGTCTAATATCATCCCATAGAGAATCCGCTAGCCCCCAAGCAACCACAACTGGTAGATTTAAAGAAAATTACTGCCATTTGGCAAATAAATCTTTTTACGTACTTCCTAACTCTTTAAGCTTTAAGTTACATTTCAAATGACAAGGGATCAACTTATAATCATGTTTATATAAATTAACCAGTGAACTTATTCTCTCAAATATGACCCTGGACCACAAAACCAGTCAATTTTTCGAAATTGTGATTTATACATCCTCTGAAAGCTTAATAAATAAACTTCCCATTGATGTATGGTTTGTTAGGATAGGACAATATTTGGCTGAGATACTACTATTTGAAAATCTGTCATCTGAGGGTGCTTGATGTATGGTTTGTTAGGATAGGACTATATTTGGCTGAGATACTACTATTTGAAAATCTGTCATCTGAGGGTGCAAAAAATCAATAATTTTGACCCATACAATGTATTTTTGGCTATTGCTACAAATATACCCCAGCGACTTAATACTGGTTATGTGGTCCAGGGTCACAAATGGCCTGGGTATGTGGAGCATTCATAGCTTATATGGACAGAACGCCACTGGTCTATTCATTGGTTTACTCATATACAGTGGGGAAAATAATTATTTGATCCCCTACTGATTTTGTAAGTTACATTAATGAGGAAAAAAATTAACTTAAATGATTTTAGCAAATGGCTGCAATATAACAAAGAGTGAAAAATTTAAGGGGGTCTGAATACTTTCCGTACCCACTGTAATGTGTTTTTTCTGGATTTTTTGTTGATATTCTGTCTCTATCCGTTAAAATAAACCTACCATAAAAATTATAGACCCTTAATTTTTTTGTAAGTGGTCAAACTTATAAAATCAGCAGGGGATCAAATAATTATTTTCCTCACTGTACATGTCATCTGATTATCTTCATTTGGGCTTTTCTCATCAAATATTGATACATGGTTTATGATTACTACAAGTCAAATAGTTTAAAGAATCGATGGATGGTTTCACGATTAATTGTAGCAAATTATCTTTCACTTTTTTGTTTGTTGTTTTTGACTCTATCATTCACCCAGGTTTTTTTTTTTTTTGTCTTTTCTCTCTTATTGCATGCATTTATACATACAGCCTTCTGTAAATAGACCCACAGATTTTATTTACATTTACCCATTGGCAGAAGCATTTATTCCAAGGGACAAATAAGGAACATAATGAGTAAGCAAGAGTCGTTCAAAGGCAAGAGCACAAGTGATTAAAAAGTGATAATAAGTTTTTTATTATTATTATTATTATTATTAGAATTAAAATGTATTTATAGGAAATTAACTTATGATTCTCATGTGATTTGCAAACAGTGCATAAACAGCATTTAAGTGATTCTACATATAAAAACATGCAAAAATGCATAAAAATGTAGGGCAGGGCTTGTATTGCTCCTTAGTTCTGTTACGCTCTTTTCTCTGTGTTCCCTCCCCTCTCCTCCCAGTTATTCTTGATTATTTTGGCAATATTTTCTGTATAACCAGTCTGTATAACCGCTGCAGGAGAAGAATTGCATACCGCAAGACAGTCATCCCAAAATCTGAGCCTTCGTTTCAGAGATTTTATTAAGAAGACACCAGGTTTTATTCAAGTAAGTCTTGAAGAATGCATTTCTTGTTTGAATGTTACACTTTGCCTTTGAAGCCCTTCTGTGTGACAGATTAATTTTAGTTGTTTTCCACTTGGGTGGCACCTGTTCAAGTCAGATTAATGCAGCATGAACATTGCATGGTTTTTCTGTAAGAACTCTAAGCTTTCGGAAGCTAAAAATTAAAACCCCACATATATCGGAGTCCCCCACAAAAAAAAATAAAATAAAAAATGTATATGTACATTTCAGTTAAATAATGAGATAGTGAAGTAAGCTTGTGTAATAAAAAACCCTTCCACTCCGCCACCAACACATTCATTTCACATAAATGTCTTTTCTCTGTCTCAGGCACAGTCCTTTGGATGCACTTTGATGTACATCAACTCACTTATTTTACACAGTCATTTCAACACTGCAGATGTCTGCACATCACATTTTCATGACCGACCAACCTAAAAGCATGCTGAATATTACAAGCCTGAAAGAGTCGTAAGAAAATGTACATTTATATCAGTATTTATATTCCAGCTCTTGATTTCTTATGATGTATGATTTATGACACAAAAAAAGCGTACATATTGTCTTTCTGATTCTATCTTATAGTTATGCCCAACTACCAGTAAATGCATAAAAAAGTAAAGTACCAAAGAAATAGTCAGTGAGAGGAATTTGAAGGAATTTGGGAGTTTTAGGTCTTGTTGGGTGGAGACTCTTTCTGTTTTTCACATATTGGAACTCTTGAGGGTGTACAATAGTTTTGCTTGGAATGTGTGCAATTACTGGCCAACTCTGGGAAACAGAAAGGAAAAAAATGGTCATCATACTTCTGAGTGGCTGCTGATAAATTTCTCAGATATTTTTTATTTGTTTTCTCACAATTGCAACCAGCATGCCATTTATGTCCCATTTGTTCAGACTGTATTTAAGACGAGAAATATGAAGAATCACTTAATGCAGCAGTTTATGGATTGGGAGCTCATGGATGCCTTAGTGCCTCAGAATAATAGTTCAGATTTTCATTCCAAACAGCACACAACTTCATTCTGTCAAAGTAGAGTCATTGTGAAACGGTAGCGTCTCCTTGATGTGCAAAATACATAGGCAGAGCGTGTGAAAGGCTGGGGAAGGCTGGAGGACGAACAAAACCTCATTGGAGCAGTATTAACGGGGACTTGGAACAAAATGCTGCTGCACAGTCAGTTAAACTAAATCCATTACGGCTGTCGCGAATAAAAAGAAAATGAAATGAAAAGTGTTTATTCCAGCATTAAATTTGAAATCTGTTCATGTTGCATCATAATTCTTTGTACACGTTTTTACAGTGTTGCGCATTATAACCAATCACACACGACTTCGTTGAGTTTATGCGTGCAAATTCTCATCATAAACAACAAAGTGCAGATGTACGGAGTTTTTCGTTTTTTATTTTTTATTTTTAAACTAGTGCTAGACTGAAGTCAGTCATACTGTAGGCTAATGTATAATTTATCCACTGTTTGAATAACCGTGAAATCATTATAATTAGTAACTTACTTTTTTTTATTAAATCATGATGAAGTTAAATACAAATCCAGTCATATTCAAAATTTCTTTATGACATGACACCCATAATCCGACCAATCTGAATCCGATTTGTAGAGATGTAACAATGCGCCATGAGCCGGTTGAAAATCGATTCAATATGTGACTCGATAAATGAATCGATACAGTTGGAGTTCAAATTAATGTATCTCTGAGGGGAACTGACTGTCATATAGAAAATTACTTTAGAAAAGTTTAGATGGTATTTTATTTTCATCTTGTCTCTGTATAATATGCAGTTCATTAACGCAGAGCTGCTTTGTTTACAGCGGTAACCAAGGAAACTCTGTTTCGCTGCTGTTCCATAAGTGCCACCTGCTGTCAGAGAGTGAATCTGCATCTCATTCAGAGCTTCTGCTGTGTTTGTTTCATGCAGATGTTTTATGCATTACAGTATCATCACAAAACTAAAGTCAGAGCGTTCTGTTTTTGTTTTAAATTTTCAAATTATACAATCAAATTTACATTAAATTTGCTCATGCTGCATGTAGACAGCATCTTTGTTGTGATTCAAATGCAGTGGTTGCCTCTAATTCTGAATAGAAAGAGCACAGGCAAAGCCTTTTTTTATTTGCAAATATATTTTTTTCTTATTTATTTGATTAGATTTGGGGTTGTTTTAAAATTTCAATTTAGTTTTGTTATTTGACATATTTAAATTTCACAAAGAAATGTGCAGCATTTTGTCCAAGCAATAATAAAATGACTCCATTTCATTTATAATTTGTCTTAAATCTAATTTTGTTTAAAAACCAAATCGTGAGAAACCCGTATTGTGAAATCAGTATTGTGAATTATCGCATCGTGAGTTGAGTTATATCCTTATATCATTATATCCCTACATATTTTTTCACGTTTGTGTAACTGCACAAACCAATGGTGCTCTATCCCACCAGAAGGAGACTATATAAATCAGCTCAGACCACCATTTCATCAGAATATTCTCCTTCAGCGAGGAGAGTATCTCTTCGCCGACTCTACTATCAGGAAGCCTACAAGCAAGAAGAGGAAGATGAAGCTCAGCATGCTGCTCCACAAGTGTGGCTCATGCAGGGAACCCTGCATGATGCAGATGGGCACAGTGAGTGCTTCCTGATGAAGCGTTCTAGTACAGCAGCTGCTCCAAGTAGCCAGAAAAGCCCTGCCACCCAGCAGCCTGCAAAACCGGCACCACCCCGCCGAAGAGCAAACCCAGGCTGCAGCAGTGCCCCCGGACGGCTAAATGTTTTCCTTATCCAAAGCGCCAAGGTCCCTGCCCCAGAGTGACGGTGGTTCCTGAGCCTCAGAAGCTGTCCTGATCTGTGTGTAAAGAGGAAGAGGAGAGGGTCAGTTCTCGCTGGAGCCGGAACTCCAGCGAGCTGTTATTCGCAAAGCTAGAACCTCTTGCCATTCGGGCTCAGGCTTAGAAAACGATCCCAGATGTGTCAAGATGGGTGCTAAAAACTATAGAACAAGGCTACTCATTTTAGTTTGTTCAAAGGCCACCTTGCTTCAGAGGTATTATCTAAACTTCGGTATGAGACAACGATGCTTACGTTCTCCAGTCCGAAGCGCAAACACTGCTTGCAAAAGGAGCCATAGAAATGGTTCCTCCAGCAAACAGCGAGTCAGGATTTTCCAACCACTACTTCCTCGTTCCCAAGAAAGATGGCGGGCTCAGATCCATTCTCGATTTCAGACATCTGAATCGCACTCTCATGAGACGGCCGTTCAAGATGTTAACTTTGAAACAGATCCTTGCACAAATTGGCCACCAGGACTGGTTTCTGTCAGTGGGTCTGAAAGACACTTACTTTCACATCCAGATAGCTTGCTACCACGGACCATCTTGAGATTCGCATTCAGGGGGTGGCCTATCAATATACAGTCCTACTATTCAGACTGTCTCTGGCCCCACGCACTTTTTCGAAGTGCATAGACGTGGCTCTTTCCCTTCTGAGACAGATGGGAATCCACGTTCTCAATTACCTCGACGACTGGCTAGTACTAGCCAGGTCAGAATGGGAACTCATCGCTCACAGGTTGCTGCTGCTCAGCCATCTGGAGTGTCTTTAGTTAAAAATCAGTTTAGCCAAGAACTGTTTGTCTCCCAGACAGATAGTCCCACTCAGCCCACATGCAGGCTTGGATTACGCCAGAACAATCCTTGACTTTTCAGCGATTGTCAGCATCATTCAAAATAGGGACTTCTCATTCCCTCAGAGCCTTTCAGAAGATGCTCAGCCTCATGGCTGCCGACACTTCGGTGATTCCTCTGGGCCTGCTTCATATGCGGCCCCTTCAATTTGGGCTCAAAGCTCATGTTCCATGTTCCATGTCCACTCTTGGTGCCTGGGCCTGTGTTTATGTCAGGGTAACCCACCGCTGCATCAGAGCCTGGGATGGGGCGCTTTGTACGAGGGTGATCCAGCATACGGCTCCTGGTCAAACCTGGACCAACGTCTGCATATCAACTAACTTGAAATGTTGGCAGTTTGTCGAGCCCTGCAAAACTTCCTACCAGACTTACGGGGGCACCACGTCCTGGTCCACTCAGACAACACGATGGTGGTAGCCTTAATCAATCACCAAGGAGGTCTCAGGTCACACTCCCTTCACACATTGGCTCATCTCCTCCTGTTATGGGCACAGAGCAAAGTCCTCTCACTCAGAGCGGTTCATGTGCTGGGCAGACTGAACCAAGGATCAGATATGCTGTCCAGGGACAATGTGTCTCCAGGGGAATGGAGAATGCATCCTCAGACAGTTCAAATGATCTGGTCGGTCTTTGACAAGACAGAGGTGGACCTCTTTGCCTCAGAACTCAGTGCTCACTGCCCAATCTATTTTTCCAAACAGTGAGATGCCTTGGCCCATGACTGGCCCAAAGCTTGCCTGTATGCCTTCCCTCCCATTACCCTGCTGCCTCAGGTCATCAGGCGGGTCAGGGAAGTCAAATGCTCTGTCCTTCTGGTGGCCCCACTCTGGAGGAACCAAGTATGCTTCCCCGAGTTGATTCAGCTGTCATCGACAGCCCCGTGGCCGATACTACTGAATGACCTCTTATCGCAAGCGAAGGGCATGATTTGGCACCCCAGGCCAGAGCTGTGGAGCCTTCATGTCTGGCCTCTTCGACGGAAATCTTTGCAGCTCCCCGCAAGCATGACTAATACCATCTTAGAGGCTAGAGCAAGACGTCTCTACAAGACACCTTTACACCTGGAAATGATCAGTCTTTTCCGATTGATGTGCAATACGCAGCTTAGACCAGTCCTCATGTGATGTGTCCCACGTGTTAACCTTTCTGCAAGAGCTACTGGACAAAAGGAGAACCCTGTCCACGCTCAGTGGTTTATTTATCTCAAGTTTATTTGCCAGCTATCACAGTGAGTCATTCCCTCGAAGCTGGCCACTCATTCAGCAGGAACGACCTAGTCGTTAAGTTTCTAAGGGGAGCTCGGAGGTTGAATCCGCCTAACCTTTGTACTGTGCTGACCTGGGATTTATCAATAGTCCTTAGGGCCCTGCGGGACCCTCCCTTTGAGCCGCTCCAGTTGGCTGATCTGCGGCCCATGCCACTTAAGACCGCCCTCTTTTTGGCATTGGCATCAGTCAAGCGAGTGGGTGACTTGCAGGTGCTGTCAGTCAGCGCTTCCTGTCTTGAGTTTGGGCCTAATGGCTGTAAAGTCGTCCTCAAGCCAAGACACGGCTACATGCCAAAAGTGCTCTCGACTCTGTTCAGAGCTGTTCATTACCCTCCTAGCGCTCGCCGTTGCAGATGGTGAGCAAGGTCCCAATCTACTTTGCCCAGTGCGGACTCTCAGAGTCTATTGGCGCTATTACACTGCATGGTACAGTTTGGTACGGGTCACTTTTTGGGGGTTTTCCACTGGGTACAGTACCTGGTACTTTTTTCAGTACCACCTCGGTTGTAACTGTGACATTACCAAAACGTGACGTGTAAACTCTGCTGATCACTGCGTCACTGAACTTACGACACAAAGACACAACAGAACTGCTAGATTTAAATCAGCACAGCCAGCGAAGGATCGAACGGAACTGTTTTGAATGAGCGCACCTTTTTTTAACAATCAAAAAATGGCTGTTTCGTTGTCTGTTGAGGAAGAACAGACGTTCCTCTCATTGATAGCAGAGGAGCGGATGCAGTGAGAGCTTGATGGGGCAACGCGGAATGAAAACGTTCTTCAGGAGTCGCGGCAGTAGAAGCGGCGCAACTATGACATGTGAATAATCCCGCCCACTCTAAAGCGGTACTAAACTGCAGTGGAAACGCAAACTGAGCCGAGCCGTGCCATACTGAGCCGTGCCAAGCCGAGTCGTACCTTTTCCATGCAGTGGAAAAGCGCCATAAGTTGACCGCTCTGGCCCTTTTAGGCACTCAGAGCAGCTCTTTATATGCTTCGGAGGCCGCTCCAATGGGAAAAATTGCTCCAGCTTTACTGGCATGACAAATTGTACATTGTATTGCCAAAGCATTTATTTGAGCAAGAAAAACAAAGAATAGGGAAATAAAATGTACAAAAAATAATGGATGGTATGATCAACAGGTGTAGAAAAACAATAGTACAGCAATATGTACAATGCGTGGTGCGTGTTTACATATGAGTGTACAAGAGTTTGAGTTCATGTGTTTGTGTGTGTGTGTGTGTGTGTGTGTGTGTGTGTGTGTGAGTACATTGATGCAGTACTATCGACTCTACACATGTCGACTTTTCCCTCTTTTTGTGACAGGCATTAATGTACCTTGCTGCTAGTGAAATTCAGTCTCTTTTTTCACCAAGCAAATATTGAACTTGTGCATCGTTCTCCAGCTTTTTGAAGTTGGGACAAATAATTTCAAATTTGGGAAAGAACTGTTTTCGAATGTCATTACAGTTAGAGCAAGTAGTTATGAAGTATAGCTCTGTTTCTACTTCTCCTTGGCTACAGTACAGGCATAACCTGCTCTCTCTGGGCAGCCAGCTCTGTGTGTGTCTGTCTGTCTCTATAGCCAGGCTGTGGTCACTGAGTCTGTACCTTGTCATGTTTTTTTCTCAGTTTGTGGTCTCTGGCTGTGCTCAGATATTCTGCTGTTGTGTAGGCTAATCTCTCATTAGGCCCAAATATCATTGCAGTTTACTTTGATTTTGTGTTGTTTTGTTCCAATAAGCTGCGTAGGTTTCTTTTTGTGTATGAATCATTTGGTTGGGCCGAATTCTGTGGAGGAGGGTGTCAGTGTCCTGAGGCTGGTTATTGTTAGTCATGTTAGTCTGATTAGTCTGTTTGTGGAGCCACAGTACCAGCTGAATGAGGGGGCTCTTTTCTGCATTCATTTCATGGTTTTTAAGGGCTGTAAAATGATAAGAGTTGGGGTCGCTCAATTTGAGATGCATCCAAAATTTGATATCTCTTTTCTCAATGTGGAGTAATAGAAGGTATTGGCCTAATTCTGCCCTGCATGCATTATTAGGTGTGTTTCTCTGTACCCTAAGGACGCTTTTACAAAACTCTGCATGCAGGGCTTCAGCTGGATTTTTGTACCAACTCATGATTTAGGAGAGGACACCAAACTTCACTGCCATATTGTGCAATTGGTTGTACAGCTGCTTGGAATATTTTGAGCCAGATTCTAATTATTGATTATTAATTGAATTATCAATTAATTATTTTTAAATGGCATAGAAAGCCCTTCTTGCTTCTCCTTCAGTTCATTCGTGGCCAAGTTGAGGTTTCAACTTGCAATTTGACTTTTGCTTAAGAAATTGTGCTTGATGAGAAAGTGTTTGAGTCTGGTGTTGATAATGCTACAGAACAGCTTCCCCAAATTACTGCTTACACAGATGCCTCTGTAATTATTTGGATGTAACTTGTCTCCACTTTTGAAAATTTGCATTATGAGTCCTTTGTTCCAGGTGTCAGGGAAATTACCAACACTCAGAACGAAGTTGAACAGTTTTAGTAGGGCCAATCTTAATTTGTGTTCTGTGTTCTTAAGCATTTCATTGAGGATGCCATCTGGTTCACTTGCTTTTTTGTTGTTTAGGGCCTGGATTTTATCAATCAGTTCGTTTTCTGTAATGGGGTAGTCTAATAGATTTTGGTGTTTACCAATTGTATGTTCCATATTAATCATTTTTTATATATATATTTGGTTATTTCAGTTCATTTTAATTTCACTATAAAGTTGTTCAAAGTAGTTTGTCCAGATGCCTCGGTTTTTTATGGCTGTTTGTTCATGATGTTTTTTATTCAGGCAATTCCAGTTGTCCCAAAAATTGTTAGAATTGACAGATTCTTCAATAGTTTTTAGTTGATCTTGGATGTACTGTTCTCTCTTTTTTCTGAGTGTACTTTTATACTGTTTAATCTCCTCACAATACTGATGGCGTAAATCTGCATTGTTTGGTTATCTATGCTTTTGATTTGGTAATTGTCTTAATTTTTTCCTCATTGTTTTACAGCCTAAATCAAACCATTTTTCATTTTCTTGTGTGGTTTTATGGATTTTCTTAGAGGATGTGAGGTTATATAAGTTGGCAAAATAACCAAATATATAATTTATGTTCTCCACAGCCAGACTGACACCATCTCCATTGTGAGGATAAACTCTGCCTAGAAAGTTGTAGATAAGTAAAAATACTTTGGATGGCCAATTGCTGTCACATATTTTTCTGTGCTGTTTTGTGCCCATCTGTAATTCTCTCTAATGTTGTACAGCTTACTGCGCTGTGAATGTATGTTCATATTTTTTGTCCTTTTTAGGTAAACGGTAATTTGACTCTGGTCTGGTAGGGGTGTTACTGGTTTGACCGTGAATGCTCTGAAAGAAAATTGATCTAAATCTGTGATCATGTAATCAACTGTTGAGCAACCACAGAAAGAACTGTACGTGTACCTTCCAAGAGAGTCTCCTCTCACCCTGCCATTGACAAGGTACAGACCCAGGCTTTGACAGAGCTCCATCAGAAGCTTCCCATTTTGATTCACTTGGTCATCAGAGTTATATCTTGGGAAGTTTACAATGTTTTGTAGGAAGCTCTGTCCAAAAATATAGTTATTCCCATTATCTGTGGTGTAGTCGGGAAGAGATCCTGTTCTGGCATATACAAACCCAATTCCAAAAAAGTTGGGACACTGTACAAATTGTGAGTAAAAAAGGAATGGAATAATTTACAAATCTCATAAACTTATATTTTATTCACAATAGAATATAGATAACATATCAAAAGGCACTGCATCACATACAGGAATGCTACTGTAATGGAAATCACAACATGGGCTCAGGAATACTTCCAGAAAACATTGTCGGTGAACACAATCCACCGTGCCATTCGCCGTTGCCGGCTAAAACTCTATAGGTCAAAAAAGAAGCCATATCTAAACATGATCCAGAAGCGCAGGCGTTTTCTCTGGGCCAAGGCTCATTTAAAATGGACTGTGGCAAAGTGGAAAACTGTTCTGTGGTCAGACGAATCAAAATTTGAAGTTCTTTTTGGAAAACTGGGACGCCATGTCATCCGGACTAAAGAGGACAAGGACAACCCAAGTTGTTATCAGCGCTCAGTTCAGAAACCTGCATCTCTGATGGTATGGGGTTGCATGAGTGCATGTGGCATGGGCAGCTTACACATCTGGAAAGGCACCATCAATGCTGAAAGGTATATCCAAGTTCTAGATCAACAAATGCTCCCATCCAGACGTCGTCTCTTTCAGGGAAGACCTTGCATTTTCCAACATGACAATGCCAGACCACATACTGCATCAATTACAACATCATGGCTGCGTAGAAGAAGGATCCGGGTACTGAAATGATCAGCCTGCAGTCCAGATCTTTCACCCATAGAAAACGTTTGGCGCATCATAAAGAGGA
The DNA here is from genome assembly GCF_001515645.1 of Sinocyclocheilus grahami. Taxonomy (NCBI): domain Eukaryota; kingdom Metazoa; phylum Chordata; class Actinopteri; order Cypriniformes; family Cyprinidae; genus Sinocyclocheilus; species Sinocyclocheilus grahami. Next base: position 28,814 of record NW_015507313.1, on the reverse strand, counting down.
AGATGCGATAAAGAAGACCTAAGACAGTTGAGCAACTAGAAGCTTGTATTAGACAAGAATGGGACAACATTCCTATTCCTAAACTTGAGCAACTTGTCTCCTCAGTCCCCAGACGTTTGCAGACTGTTATAAAAAGAAGAGGGGATGCCACACAGTGGTAAACATGGCCTTGTCCCAACTTTTTTGAGATGTGTTGATGCCATGAAATTTAAAATCAACTTATTTTTCCCTTAAAATGATACATTTTCTCAGTTTAAACATTTGATATGTCATCTATGTTGTATTCTGAATAAAATATTGAAATTTGAAACTTCCACATCATTGCATTCTGTTTTTATTCACAATTTGTACAGTGTCCCAACTTTTTTGGAATTGGATTTGTAGATCCCCACAAATTGACACACTTCCCTGGGCCTGGAAGTGGTTGATTTGACCGTGGAGAGATTCAAAGATGTCCTCATTATAGTATGGAGATTCAGAGGGAGGAATATAGAGGGCACATAAGAAAACAACTTGTAAGAAATTGACTCCGTTGAACCCAAGGTACTACATGTACTTTGTCACTGCTATGCTGCAAGAAACATCTTCATCGTCTTCATCACTTTTTCTTACAAACTTTAGTGGTTTGGGTAAGGTGCTTGTTGATTTTGAGACAGATATGTGATTCTTCTTTTTTAATTGTTTGAATGTATTTGTCAATTTCTTGTTTGTGCCAGATTATGATGCCCCCTGAATGTCTTCCAAGTGTGATTCTTTCATGTTTTCTAGAGGATAGAAATATTTCACAGTACCCCGAGGGACAAAGTGTGACTTCATCAGTTCTGTGCCATGTTTCCTGTAGTTTTATTATGTCTATGTTTGATTTTTAAATTTTTTTTTGGTTTGTTTTTTAATCTGAGGCTTGGGTTTTGTAACCAAAACTAGATTAATTAATAACCTGTATTATACAACAATCTTAATATTGCTCTACAGTAATACAGACTCAAGTCCAACATAGTATCAAAGATCATGTGTAAACATAGATCTACAGGTTTTTGTTTGTTTGTTTTTTTACTTTCCAACCGTTCTGGTCTTTGAATGTGTAAATTGCATTGCTGCCTACGGAGGGACAGAAAGCTCTTGGATTTCATCAAAAATATCTTCATTTGTGTCCGGAAGAGGAACGAAGGCCTTACGGGTGTGAAACGACATGAGGGTGAGTAATTGTATTGACAGAATTTCCATTTTGGGTGAACTATCCCTTTAATTTGTCCATTGTTCCTTCCAACTGGAGAGGGAGGAAAAAACAATGAAAAAAATGCTGTTTTACTGCTCAGTGCAAACTGGCTATGTACTAAAATATATACTATCAGGCATTGATCATTGAATGTTATTGCAGGACAGAAGGAAAAACTGTGCTGCTCAACTTTGCTTGCTAGCTGACTAGTAATGTGAGCTTGCTAGCTAAAGTTAGCTGCTTGTTAAAGGGGCTTTATGAAAAATTGTCAAGCTTTTTATTGCCAATGTGTGAAGAGCATGTAAAGAAACTTTAAAAATAAGAGCCTGTAGACTAATTTTATGTAAAGGATTTAGGGCAGATTCGCTGGGAAAATCCAAGGGAAACTATCATAACAGTGTTATTTTAATGAACCTCATAAGTCGATATGATGTCGGTGAATCACATTGGCCATCACTCATCTGCATTACTTTGGAGTGTGTGCGAGAGCTTGAGCAATAAGTTGCTGGCCACAGCCCACTTAAAGATCAGGGTTTCTGAATGGTTTCTGAATTCTATATAGAGCCCTTTAACAGCAAAATATCAGCATTTTCAGGAGTTAAACTTTACTGTTGACAGCCATACTCTTGAATAGGACTAGGTGGTATGACAATACAGTTTCCCAGGACTGCTTAATTTTTGACACTCTGGTAAAGAAAGGATAAAGAGTGATAAAGAAACATTAAAAAGTAAAGAGTAGACATGCTTGGTGATATTCAAGTAAACACAGTTGGTTGTGTCTTAACCCTTTCGCACGTGGTCTGTATAATATGCGTTTTTAAAATAATTATTATTAATTTGCAAGAGCTTGTTTTGTTTGTTTTACGGAGAGCTTGTCCTAAGATGCCAGTAAGAGACTATTAACTACTACTCATCCTTTTAATTACACAAATGTCTCGGAAAAAAATGTCTACAAATTGATAAAACTTTTCCGTGATCAGAGACGCTATTTTAATGGTTCGTCGCTGGGAAGCGACCTCAGTGAACTCGCATGATTCATGGGCTCACAGAGATCGCCCCCCAACCCCCAAGGAAAACTATTGAAATTTCAAAACGTTTCGAAACAGTTTAGACGTAACGAAGCCTCGTTTACAGATTCACGTGACTTTGGCATTTTGATACATGCTCTGAACAACTGTTTTGAAAGATTATTTGCAAAGGTTTCAAAGTTTTATGAAGCAATGTTTCAAAAGCGGCCATCACTAGTGGCCGCCATCTTTACGACCTTGGTGTAGCCTCTCTTGGTGATCGGAAACACAACACGCTTCACCACCGACAAAAAGCAATGGTATTTAAAGAAAATAGATACTTTGGGATTAGATCCTTATTTACTGTCAAGCGAATGTCTCGGTTACGTATGTAACCCTCGTTCCCTGAAGGAGGGAACGGAGACGTCACGTCGGTGATGACAGATGAATTGGGATCTCGCCAGAGAGACCAATCCACTTCGAGTGTAACTAAATGAGCCAATGGACATTGGCATGCGGATTTCACATCTGGCTGCCACACCCCGCAGTGCGGGAATAAGAGGCAGCAGGGGCACTGCATTAATTAATGTTTTCGCTGAGGAGTCGAGCCGGTGACCCGGCAGCTCAGCGGTGGTACAGCAACTGTGGTGATGGGGCGTGACGTCTCCGTTCCCTCCTTCAGTGAACAAAGGTTACATGCGTATCCGAGACGTTCCCTTTCAGTCGGTCACTTTCGACGTCACATCGCTGATGACCGACAAATTGGGATCCCTACCAACAAGCCACAGGTGCTGCCTCCTCCAGTGCCCTGCGTAGGCCTCCTGATCCTTCCTATAAGGCAGACGATAGGACCGAGCTCTACACAGAGAAGGTTGACTACTGCTGTTCCTCGCAACCAACATTAGGACTTGAATAACACTGGGAAAGCGTGCCCTTCCATTTGGAAGAGGACACACTGCGGCATCACATCCTCCCAGAGGGGGTTAAGTGACATTTACTCATGTGGAGTAACCCTGAGGGGCCCTACTGCACATGGAAGTCTCTGAGATGGCTCATGGCTGCATCATTTAGAGATGGCAGAATGTGGTCTGCCAGGGGAAACACGGCCGTAGTAACTGTACCGTTAAAATACACATATGGTATCCCAACCGGGACCTCCCAGAGGGGGTTAAGTGACATTTACTCATGTGGAGTAACCCTGAGGGGCCCTACTGCACATGGAAGTCTCTGAGATGGCTCATGGCTGCATCATTTAGAGATGGCAGAATGTGGTCTGCCAGGGGAAACACGGCCGTAGTAACTGTACCGTTAAAATACACATATGGGATCCCAACCGGGACACTCATATGGGCACTAGCCTCACACCAGATTTCAGGAATTAATCGGCTGAAAGGCCTGGCGCTGGATGCTCCGCCACGTCTGACCGCCTGAGTGCTGGAGGACTCAACAGGGTCTGCCCGGTCAGGGGACTCTCTGGAGAACTAGGCATCCAGGACGCCGCAATCCAACTCTGAACCGGGCCTCTCAGTGCCACTACCCATTTGAGGTGAGAACACAGGAGGAAAGCGGTTCGACATGCATGCTATAGAACCTAGCGAACGTGTTAGGAGTCGCCCAGCCTGCAGCTCTACAAATGTATTCTAGCGAGGCACCACGAGCCAGCATCCAGGATGATGCGACACCCCTAGTGGAGTGAGCATGCAGCATGAGCAGGCAGGGCACACCTTGTGCTTCGTAGGTCAAGGTGATGGCATCCACTATCCAGTGGGCCATCCTCTGCTTGGAGACAGCCTTCCCCTTCTGCTGTCCTCCGTAACAGACAAAGAGCTGTTCTGAAGTCCTAAAGCTCTGAGTTCTATCCCCATACTGTCGTAGTGCGCGTACAGAACAGAGCAAAGCTAGGGCTGGGTCTGCCTCCTCAGGGGCAGTGCTTGCAGGTTCACTACCTGGTCCCTGAAAGAGGTGGTAGGAACCTTAGGCACGTAGCCGGGCCGGGGTCTCAGTGTTGCACTGGAATCAGCCGGCCCAAACTCAAGGCACGACTCATTGACCAAAAATGCCTGCAGGTCCCCCACCCTCTTGATCGAGGCCAATGCAGTCAGGAGCAGGGTTTTCATAGAAAGAAACTTCAACTCGACTGACTGCAAAGGCTCGAAGGGGGCAGCTTGTAGGGCTCTTAGCACCAATGCCAAATCCCAAGAGGGTAGGGAGGGAGGCCTAGGAGGATTTAATCTCCTGGCCCCCCTAAGAAACAGATCACACTTCCCCACCGATCTCTCCTCTACAGGGTTGTGATGGGAAAAAATAGCAGCAACGTAAACCTTAAGAGTGGAGGGAGACAGCCTACACTCCAACCCTTGCTGCAAGAAGGAAAGCTGCAAGAAGGAAAGCACGGCTCTGACCGAACATCTCCGTGGGTCCTCCTGGTGGGAGGAACACCATTTGATGAACAGGTTCCAATTCAGCGTGTAGGGCCATCTCGTGGATGGAGCACGTGCTGAAGCGATAGTGAGAGCTCCCTCCTTGGGTAGGTCACCTAGCACCTCCACGTCCCGTCCAGGGACCACACATGGAGTTTCCATAGGTCTGGAAGTGGGTGCCAGAGGGTGCCCCATCTCTTAGAAAGCAGATTCTTTCTCAGAGGAATCGGCCAGGGAAAGCTGTAGCGTTGCGTTCCCAGAACCAGGTTCTGTTGGGCCAATATGGAGTCACTAACAAAACCTGCTCCTCGTCCTCCCTGATTTTGCACAGTTTCTGTGCAAGCAGGCTCACTGGGGCAACGCATATTTGCGCAGGCCCCGGGGCCAGCTGTGTGCCAGTGCGTCCTTGCCGAGCGTTGCCTCAGTTAGGGAGTAGAACCACTGGCAGTGAGTGGTTTCTGGAGATGCAAACAGGTCTACCTGAGCAACTCCGGACCGTCTCCAGATTAGCTGAACCACCTGGGGGTGGAGTCTCCACTCTCCTGGAAGTGCTACTCGAGACAGCTCGTCAGTTGCCCGATTGAACACCCCTGGGATGTGGATGGCACGAAGGGACCTCAGATACTTCTGACTCCAAAGGAGGAGGTGGCGGGCGAGTAGTGACATGCGATGGGAGCGTAAACCGCCTTGCCGGTTGATATATGCAACAGTCGCAGTGTTGTACGTGTGGACCAGAACGTCCCTGCCCCGAAGGTGCCCTCTGAGGCGGCTCAGGGCAAGGCGTACTGCCAGCAACTTGATGCAACTGATATGCCAACACAGTTGGGGACCCGTCCAAACCCCTGACACTGCGTGCCCGTTGTCCGTGGCTCCCCAGTCGGTGGCCGAGGCATCCATGGATACCTGTTCCAGGGGCCCTCTTGCCCAAAGGAATGAGGGATCTGAACACGGGCTGAAGGTTCTGCAGCAGGCCGGTGTAATCTGAACCCGGTGAGTACCGCGTAGCCATGCCAACCTCGGGACTCGGCCATGGAGCCAGTGCTGAAGCGGTCTCCTATGGAGCAGACCGCGCAGAACTACCACCGCAGCTACAGCCATATGCCCCAGGAGCCTCTGAAAGTATTTCAGTGGGACTGCCGTCCTGCCTGATAAAGTCTTGAGGCAGTTTAGCACCGACTGAGCATGTTCCTGGGTGAGGGGTGCTGTCTGGCTGACCAAATCCAACTCCACGCCGAGAAAAGAGATCCTCTGCGTTGGCACGAGTTTGCTCTTTTCCCAGTTGACCTGAAGACCCAACTGGCTGAGGTGTCTGAGCACCAAGTCCCTGTGTGCGCACAACTGATCGTGAGATTGTGCGAGTATGAGCCAGTCGATGAGGATGCGCACCCCCCGTTCTCTCAAAGGAACAAGGGCTGACTCTACGACTTTGGTGAAGATGCGAGGCGACAGGTACAGCCCAAAGAGCCCCTTCAGGTCGACCGCTGCAAACGCATTTCTGCGTCAACATCTTGAACAGCAGCTTGTGAAGCGCATGGTTCAAAACTCGCAGATCCTATCCTCTATCGCGTCCTTCGCCAGCAGGACTGCGATTTCCGCATGCAAGACAGGGGCATCGACAGCCTTGACTGAAGTGAATCGGATGCCACTGAACTTGGGGGGATGCCGGGCGAACTGAATTGCGTAGCCGAGTCTGATGGTCCGCAGGAGCCACCGAGACAGACTGGGGAGCGCTAACCAGGTTCCGAGAGACCGTGCCAGAGGAACCAACGGAGCCACCAATGTACCCAAGGTGGGGCAGCATGGTGGAACACAGGGACTCGGCCCGAGGCTTGTGAAGGCTTTGGCTCTGACGGCAGGGGACGGAGTCTGGGTGTGAAGTGTAACACTCACCTGATTCCTCCCTGTGCGGAAGAAAACACAGGGTCCCGGCTTGAGGCTTGTGACAGCCCAGCATGTGACGACATGAAGCGGGGACTCGAATGCTGCAGCCTTTATCTGGTTCCACGAATGGGCAGGAGGGGTGCTCTTGGGCAACCCACTGCTGACCGCTGGCGAAAGAGGAGGAGGGAAGTGACCCTGTGATGCACAGTTCACAACTCTCTTCCACTTGAGACCCAGAGACTGAAGAAACCGCTCTTTTATTGAGGTTTTGGGTACAGATCAAAAAGAATACGAAACAAAAGATTCTCCATCCGACCCTTCTCTTGTGGAGGGAGTGGTGCATTCACCATCTCCCGACGAGCAGTCTCCTCCATCTCCGGGTCGCTCGTCTCAGGGCTTCTTGCACTTACGCTCCCACCGGGTTTGGTGGGGGCCTGGACGGGCTGGGCGTCCTGCCTGTGACCGGCTCCACAATGCTGCCTGGTGGAAGGCTGCTGCATGGGAGCGGGGCAGCCGCAGGGGGGTGCCCATGGCGACGAGCAGGCTGAGGGACTGCAGCCGGGGTGGAAGCAGCAGGTTTCCTCCGGTGCATGATGTGTTTGATCGCCTCACTATGCTTCTGTGCTGCCGAGAACTGTTGGGCAAAGCTCTCGACACGTCGCCGAAAAGGCCGGTCTGTGACACAGGAGCATTCAGGAACTGCACCTTAACATGCTCCTTCATGTTGGCCAGACACAGCCAGAGATGGCACTCCTGGACCACTAGCATGGACATCGCACGAGCGGTCACTTAGTCACTCGAAGTGCGAGGTCCGTCGCAGCACGCAGTTCATGTAGAACCACCAAGTCATGGCCACCCTCTTGCAGGTCTCTCAGGGCTTTGGCCTGATGGACCTGCAGTAACGCCATGGCGTGGAGAGTAGAAGCCGCCTCCCCACAAGCTCTGTAAGCACTGCCAGTTAAGCCTGACGAATACTTACAGGCCCGTGAGGGGAGACACGGGTCACCACGCAGAGTAGTAGCAGCTGTTGGACACAGTTGCATGGCCACAGACCACTCCACCGAGGGAATGCCAGCGTACCCCAAAGCGGCCCCACCATCGAGGGTGGTGAGAGTGGAGGAGCTACAAGACTTGTTTCGGGCAGTAAAGGGTGCTTTCCACGATCTTGTGAGCTCATCATGCACCTCCGGGAAGAATGGCACCGGGAAACCATTCATCCAGCCTCGAAGGACCGGGACACAGTGGAGGATTCCACGCAAGCCCGACATTCTCGGCGGTCGGGGAAAGCATAGCCGTCATCTCTGGGTCTGACTCGGACAACGCTGCCACACCCGAAGGTGGCAACGCAGCCAGGTCGTCATCCCCAGAGAGAGAAAGCTCGCCCTCCGATGCAGCGATCGATATTTGGTCTCGAGGGGGCGAACTGACGGAAACGGCCGGCTCACTCCATCCTGTAGAGAGGTCAGCGCACCCCTCCGGCCGCTCCACTGGCTGCGGAGTGCTTGAGGGGTGACGAACTCCCTCTGGGGAAGCCGTCACCATGATCCTCAAATCACCTCTGACTCCACCGGACGCCCAATTGCCGGGACGAACACTGGATCGCGGCAGAGGATGGTAATTTCCCCACAAATAGAACATGCACCATCCACGAACGCTTGCTTAGTGTGCTCAATGCCCAGACACGCCAGAAAGCGACCGCACCCAGAAACGCACAGGTGATAAGACATCTTTAAAAAGACACGATCACCCGTGTTGCTCTTTTAGAGATTGCTCTTTTTGTGCCGAAGCACGCAGGGAAGCTGGCCACTGCACACTCCAGGTGTGGCTGTCTGCACGAGGATGATCTTTTCTCTCCGCCGTGAGACCGTCACCACCGCTGGTGTGCCATAATGCCCGTACTCGCTTGCTTCTCTCTGCAACCCGAAGTAGAGAGTGATGCACTACCGCTCGGCTCCGAAGCGAAAGGATGAATTAATGTGGTGCACCTGCTTATACCCGCACTGTGGGGTGTGGCAGCCAGATGTGAAATCTGCATGCCAGTGTCCATTGGCTTGTTTAGTTACACTCGAAGTGGATTGGTCTCTCTGGCGAGATCCCAATTCGTCGGTCATGTGACGTCGAGAGTGACCGACTGAAAGGGAACTGCTGACACTAAAGTTTAGTAAAAACTTGCTAAATTTGACGTTTGTCGATATTTACTCATCCACACACCAGTGACCCAGATAACAAAATACACTCCAGTTTCAGTTAAATTCTCACCTGCCAGAGACTTACCCTTGGTCCGGCTCCATTTGCCGCACTCGGGCCGGATGCGTGTGTACTCACTGCCCAATCAAGTCCTGAATCAATTGGGCCAGATGCTGCAGCCAGATATTGTCTTACTATTGGGAGATACAGGGGTCTGTATTACTTAATATTGGAGAAAGCATAACGGTCAACTTGGATCACATGTGCCTTAATAACCAATCACATTACAGCCTTGATGTTATTGAATTTCAGTCAGAGTTGTGTGACACTCAGTCGGCATTTACGGATACCATAGGAATTAATGAGAAATGCTGTAAGCTGAATCCCACCTGTCACAAAAAGTCAGTGACTTCTCTTGTAAAACGGCATTTTTTTGGTGTAAACTCTAAATTAAATTCAAAAGTATTGTTTAGTGTAAAACATGTTGAAGATTAGCGGATAGGCTGTTGATTCATTAAATGATCAGCTGTTTCCTCTAAAAAGCTATTTATTCAGAGTAGTGAAGCCTCTCCTCCATTGGCATCCATTAAAAAAATGCCTCTGGTCTCCTTTCCCACGTAATGCCAAAGTGGAAGCGTTAGCATTAGCTGTTACGTTTTTTTGGCTAAAGGTTGCAGGCTTGTCTTCTAGTGGCTTTGCTGCAGCCATTTTAACTTGCTTACACATCCGAGCCAGAACAGCGTGCCAGACGTGGCCCAGTTTCATTTCTAAAGTAAAGCTTAAAAAAAATTTGAACAAGATTTAAATGTTTTGGGAATTTGGAACACATTATGTACTTGGCAAAATAATTTAAATCATTTTAAATGACTCACTCACACACATGCACACACACACACACACACACAGTGTTGGGGAGTAACTAGTGACATGTAACGGCTTTACGTAATTTAATTTCAAAATAAATGTAACTGTAATCAGTTACAGTTACTAAGAAAAAATGTGTAATTAAATTACAATTACTTATGAAAATGTTAAGGATTACAAAGGGGATTACATTTGAATATTTACACACATCCACATACAGATTTAATTGATTTCTTTCCCAAATTGCACTGACTACTCTGGGACATAGATAAATGTAACTGTAATCAGTTACAGTTACTAAGAAAAAATGTGTAATTAAATTACAATTACTTATGAAAATGTTAAGGATTACAAAGGGGATTACATTTGAATATTTACACACATCCACATACAGATTTAATTGATTTCTTTCCCAAATTGCACTGACTACTCTGGGACATAGGGCCCTATAATTTCCGCGATGCGGAAAACACAGACTGGTTTGTAGAATCCAGTCATAAAAACGGAATTCCTATAGCCTAAAGCCGACGGAATATGCCACATTTTGGACGAATTTGGACAAAAGTAGGTCAGTGCACTGGAATCAAAGCGCGATTTGGACTAGTGTCTGTGAATATTAAGCCGCGAAAAGACAATATATGAATCCTGCAAGTACTGCCTGTCTGTTGAAATCAGGAGCGGACTGGCCATTGGGAGAACCTGGACAAGCAGCCGATTTGGCCCACTATTTTAATATTATTAGTGTATAATTGCCTGCCGAATGTACTAAAG
>NW_015507313.1:11198-15911 GCF_001515645.1 Sinocyclocheilus grahami | reverse complement strand
GAGTAACTAGTTACATGTAACGGCGTTACGTAATTTAATTACAAAATAAATGTAACTGTAATAAAAAAAAAGTGTAATTAAATTACAGTTACTTGTAAAAATGTTAATGATTACAAAGGGGATTACATTTGAATATTTACACACATCCACATACAGATTTAATTGATTTCTTTCCCAAATTGCACTGACTACTCTGGGACATAGGGCCCTATAATTTCCGCGATGCGGAAAACACAGACTGGTTTGTAGAATCCAGTCATAAAAACGGAATTCCTATAGCCTAAAGCCGACGGAATATGCCACATTTTGGACGAATTTGGACAAAAGTAGGTCAGTGCACTGGAATCAAAGCGCGATTTGGACTAGTGTCTGTGAATATTAAGCCGCGAAAAGACAATATATGAATCCTGCAAGTACTGCCTGTCTGTTGAAATCAGGAGCGGACTGGCCATTGGGAGAACCTGGACAAGCAGCCGATTTGGCCCACTATTTTAATATTATTAGTGTATAATTGCCTGCCGAATGTACTAAAGGTGGAGCAGAGAAGCAAAACTACTGTTCAGGGTTTCAAGTGCAGGTCAGTTTCATCTGTAAATATGCTATTGTAGTTTTGTCTTTGTTTACTTAGTTAAGCAGCAGCAGCCCATTGCTCATCAGTCATCACTCAAAATACTGTATAAAGGACATCATTATTATCTATTATAATGTTACAGTAGTAAGTAATTTAGCAGACAAATAATCATATTTTATCCAAAGACAATGGTTACTATTGTTAAACCGTGGTAACCACAAATTAACCATGGTTTTTGCTACACTAACCATAGTTTAACCATGGAATTTGTAGTAAAAATAAATACAAATGGTAATCCATGTAAGGGAAAAACATGACTCAGTATTAGGATTTTTCTAAAAGATAATTAAGTGATGTACTAATTTTGACATGTAGGCAATTTAGAAATTATAGTTTTGTTCAATCTTGAGTATTAAAGTCATGAGAGAGATAGATATCAGGGCAAAATAAAGAGACTGAAAAGAAAAATGGAAGTGAAGGTGCAGTTCAGGAGAGTACTTTTAATTATTTTGCATGTCCCCAACCTAAGGATTTAATCCTTTTTTATGTGAGGTCCATACAAAAATAGGGTTGTCCATGTTTCAGAATTTGTTGTGGGTGTATGAGTGTGAGATTTCCCAGCCTGAAATTTTTTCCCCAGTCCGCCCCTCGTGGAAATTAATGGCGCAGACATGCGGTTTCATTTACTACTACAACTGCCTACTGAAGCTCGTGGTGTTTTCAGCCTCTGCCGCCTCAATATACGAGTACATGTCATGAACACATAAACACAATCTCTAGAACTGCTCTGAGCAGGGCCGCTGCTGGCCAAATGGGTGCCCTAAGCAAGATTGTATTGTTGTGCCCCCCTTCCTCAAATATTATGGAAGTTAAAAAAAAACTACTATAGGGGTCCAAATAGAACTTTAATAAAATATAAAAGTAAATAAATTAATTGTAATATTTACAAATGAAAATTGTAGCTCTAAACAGTTACCTATGGCTATGACTTTTATTAATACAGTTGTCTAATTAATAGAGGCTGTGTCATCTACAGTAAAAAGCTTTACAGCCAAAAATGAAAGATTAAGTGAATAGTTGAATTAAATGTTTGGCCAATAGTCTAAACTAGAATTTGATTGTCCTGTAAGTGTAGCACCAGCAATTACCAGGCCTTTGGCTCCCTTTGCAGGCATTTGTAATAACATGTAATGTACATCAATTGTTTATTTTGTATAAGCCTACATTATGTATTTTAACAGTGTTATTAACCAATCATCCCTTACAAAAATTAACCATGGTTTTACTACAAATAAAACCAAAAAAAGATGCTTACTATAGTTAAACCATGGTAACCATAGTTTAAACATGGTATTTGTAATAAAACTGTGGTTATACAAATGGTAATCAATACGCCAACTACACTTTTACTGTAGTAAAACCATGGTTAATTTTCTTAAGGGATTATTGCCTCATTGTTTTTATATAATGCAGTTTAAGTCATTTTAAAGACTATTGTTGGCTTAGGTCTGTTTTTATAACCACAAAAACCACGGTTACCATTGCTACAAGAACGATGGTAGTTCTTTTTTGGTGTTATTCGTGTTAAAACCATGGCTAATTTTTGTAAGGGAACATGGAAAGTCAGAGAGAATATTAGATGCGTTGTTGGTGGTGAAATTATTTCTGACATTAAAACACGTTATTAACATTCAACAGCCAAAAAGTTTCACAGGATTATGAATGTGCCTGAAAGTGATGCACGGGCTTCGTTTTCACCTCTTTTCTTTTCCTTTTTCTTTTCTCTGCGTTTTTTTGCAACTGGGATGGTGCCCCCCTGGGAGTTGGTGCACTACACAAACAGCGTACTCTGCGTATAGGGGGCGGAGGTACTGACTCTGAGTCACTTCATGAGCATTTTACTTATTTTGAGAAAACTATCATCATATCATATACAAAGATACACCAATGTTTAAAAAAGACACCAATGTTTCAGGAGTTTAGTACACAGAATAGGACACATGCTTATTAGATAACCGTATTATATGCTTTCATTTATTATAATTTTTTAATTAACTGTTTTTTCCAAACCATTGTTAGATGCAGTGTTTCCTGTAGTTATGCAACCATTTCTTATCTATTAACTATTTCTTATGATTTTAAATCTGCATTGAACTTCAGATCAATCTCAAAGTAAAAGGCGGTACTAAAGTCTGATATTGTGGTGGATATGTTCAAATTTGATCATCTTAATTCAAGTGATGAAGGATTTTGAAAGTCTGACAGTGTTGAGCATTACTGTAACGTTAACCCTGCATGGTGTAAATGTCTGAAAATGATTAACAGTTGCAAATAAACATTCATTAGAAATTTTGAAAAGTGATCAAAAGTAATCAGTTACATTAATAAAGTAATTGAAAAAGTTACACTACTATTAAATTTTAAATAGGGTAACTTGTAATCTGTAACCGATTACATTTCCAAAGTAACCTTCCCAACACTGCACACACACATACACACACTCTCTCTCACACACACACATGCACTCAGACAAGCTATACCAGACTATAGGAAACGGGACAGTCTCTCTCTCACTCTCTCTCTCACACACACACACACACACACACACACACACACACACACACACACACACACACACACGCACACTCAGGCAGACTACAGGCCCTGCTTGTTTAAGTCAGACAAGGAAAGTGTATGTAACGCAATCTCTGGTCACTTTAACTCATAAGGTCTTTGTGTGTCTGTGACCACCGGATGTTGGTCAGACATGCGGGACTCAGGATCGTGAGCGAATGCCAAGGTTGTTGAAAATACTTAAAAACATAGCCGACAACTGTTCAAGCATTGAATTGCTTATAGAAGCCTTACACGCATATGTGAACATATGAAGTCTTCTTTGTCTGTCTGAAGCTGAGCAGATGTTTGACACCCCAGGGGCACCGTTATGTGACCTCAGGATGTGAGAGAGAAATTTCCGAGAGGGCAATATCAGAAAAATATCAGAACTATCTCCGCCCATACGCCAGCTCTGGAGAATATAAGTTGCTTGGCTATATTCCAAAAATCTTTCAGCTGTGAACAAACTTCCATCAGTTTTAAACAATTGCTCTACAACTTTTTTCATCAATATTCAAGATGGCGCAGGACGTACAATTTTTAAAGATTAATTTATGCTTTGAAGAATGTAAACAAAATTGCAGCTGATTACAATTGATAAATAGGATTATAATTTCAGAGATGTGCAAAGACAATTTGGTGTGGAATATTCCGCATTCGACGAAATAGATCATTTTGGTAACTATGTTTCTATACATTCCTAATATTTTTTTATATATTTAGGTATTCATTATTAACTGACTTTTATTGGTGACTTTTAGCGAGACCTGCAATAGTCGACGTCTGCAGAGAAGGTGTGGTATTTCCATCTATCTGTGCTATTAATCAACTGCATCATTCTATTTATCTTACTTTAAATATATTTTAATTCCTAGAATTGTTAGAGCTTATAACTCAGCCAGGATATGGGAAACGTCAGGGAAATGTCATCCAAGCAAGCCGGAAGAGATGCAACTCAGATGACGTAGAAGGCCCCAGCACGTCATCACGACTCCCGGACACAGCGAGACCAGCAAAATGTCTTAAAATAGCGATCGTTTCTCCATCAGTAAGGCGTGATGATGAAGATTGTGGATTCGAATGCATTATTGAGTGGTAAGTTTGTATTATAATCAACTGTTTTATATTGCAAGTAAATGCGATCGCTTAAACAGTTAGCACAGGTGGCTATGACAGTAGAGCAGTGCTGGATGACAGAATCCGGAGATCGGCTGCTATCGATTGACTCCAAAAAATACGATTTTTCCTTTTATAAAACTCTAAAAAATTATTTTAAAACTGAGTTTTATGTCATTTTCTGCATATTGTCACATGACCGGAGCAGTTTACCATTGTGTGCCATGAGATAGTGACAGCTCCAAAATTAAGATTTTATTTTTGTTACACATATAGTGACTAGTAATCATATATATGATTTCACAATTATCCAGATATTTAATTATGTACATAAAACAAGTAAACACGCTGACTGGTGTCTATATTTTGAGATTAAATTATTTTAAATTATATTTATTGGTGTTTTTTTT
>NW_015507313.1:8216-10860 GCF_001515645.1 Sinocyclocheilus grahami | reverse complement strand
TCTCACACACACACACACACACACACACACACACACACACACACACACACACGCACACTCAGGCAGACTACAGGCCCTGCTTGTTTAAGTCAGACAAGGAAAGTGTATGTAACGCAATCTCTGGTCACTTTAACTCATAAGGTCTTTGTGTGTCTGTGACCACCGGATGTTGGTCAGACATGCGGGACTCAGGATCGTGAGCGAATGCCAAGGTTGTTGAAAATACTTAAAAACATAGCCGACAACTGTTCAAGCATTGAATTGCTTATAGAAGCCTTACACGCATATGTGAACATATGAAGTCTTCTTTGTCTGTCTGAAGCTGAGCAGATGTTTGACACCCCAGGGGCACCGTTATGTGACCTCAGGATGTGAGAGAGAAATTTCCGAGAGGGCAATATCAGAAAAATATCAGAACTATCTCCGCCCATACGCCAGCTCTGGAGAATATAAGTTGCTTGGCTATATTCCAAAAATCTTTCAGCTGTGAACAAACTTCCATCAGTTTTAAACAATTGCTCTACAACTTTTTTCATCAATATTCAAGATGGCGCAGGACGTACAATTTTTAAAGATTAATTTATGCTTTGAAGAATGTAAACAAAATTGCAGCTGATTACAATTGATAAATAGGATTATAATTTCAGAGATGTGCAAAGACAATTTGGTGTGGAATATTCCGCATTCGACGAAATAGATCATTTTGGTAACTATGTTTCTATACATTCCTAATATTTTTTTATATATTTAGGTATTCATTATTAACTGACTTTTATTGGTGACTTTTAGCGAGACCTGCAATAGTCGACGTCTGCAGAGAAGGTGTGGTATTTCCATCTATCTGTGCTATTAATCAACTGCATCATTCTATTTATCTTACTTTAAATATATTTTAATTCCTAGAATTGTTAGAGCTTATAACTCAGCCAGGATATGGGAAACGTCAGGGAAATGTCATCCAAGCAAGCCGGAAGAGATGCAACTCAGATGACGTAGAAGGCCCCAGCACGTCATCACGACTCCCGGACACAGCGAGACCAGCAAAATGTCTTAAAATAGCGATCGTTTCTCCATCAGTAAGGCGTGATGATGAAGATTGTGGATTCGAATGCATTATTGAGTGGTAAGTTTGTATTATAATCAACTGTTTTATATTGCAAGTAAATGCGATCGCTTAAACCGTTAGCACAGGTGGCTATGACAGTAGAGCAGTGCTGGATGACAGAATCCGGAGATCGGCTGCTATCGATTGACTCCAAAAAATAAGATTTTTCCTTTTATAAAACTCTAAAAAATTATTTTAAAACTGAGTTTTATGTCATTTTCTGCATATTGTCACATGACCGGAGCAGTTTACCATTGTGTGCCATGAGATAGTGACAGCCGCATCAAGCAAAGACATTGGTTAATAGAATGGGATTAAATACATAAAGGATATTTGTGTTGTTTAACATTTAATTATTGCAGGTTGGTGTCATATTCTGAGTTGCATTATTTTTATTCATTTTGAGGAATACTGAATCAGTTTTTTGTTTTTGTTTTTTGTGAGAGATGAATTCATGCATATTCATATTTATTTTAGAACTAGTAACATCTAATTTCTATCAAAATGGGGACAGGACAGCTGTCAATCAGTAAATTGAAAAAAAAGTAACTTGCATTACTTATTTGAAAAAGTAACTCAGATATTCTCTTGTAAATTAAAAAGTAATGCGTTACTTTACTAGTTACTTGAAAAAAGTAATCTGATTACGTAACTTGCGTTACTTGTAATGTGTTACCCCCAACACTGGTTATCAGTGTATGGTTTAAACTCTGCTGCCTTTATAAAGAAGTAGTTATATTTTTGTACACGGAGACAAAGCTCTTTCTGACACGCTACAGAGTATAATTGATTTGCAAATTCAAAATGCTCCTGATAATATGACTCTGCGATAGATTACAACAAATGATAAATTCGCACCCCGATGTGATAGGACCATTTCCTGATTACACTATGCAAAACGCTCGTGATTTGCAACAAATAGAAATGGACGAGAACCTAAATTTTAATTTGTGCGATATGTTACAAATCATATTAGAAGAGCACAACCAGCAGTTACAACAAAACGGTGACGCATTAACAGATTTCGACTCTACACCTGTCGGTGCTATGCATTTGTCAGCTACCACTTCTGCTACCGAACGTTCGAGGCAAGTCAAGTCACCAAAGCAAAGCAAGCCAAGAATTCACAAACAGCCTCCATGACTGTGACAGGACAGGATGAGGATTCCCCGATGGCCTCCACAGCCGTGACAGGACGAGCAGGGAGTTTGCAGGTGGCCTTTATAGCCGTGACAGGACGAGCAAGGAGATTGTTAACGGCCTCTATAGCTGTGACAGGATAGACAGAGAGTTCATTGACGGCCTCCTTGGCTGAAACAGAACAGGCAGAGAGTTCATAGACGGCCTCCTTGGCCAGAACAGGACAAGCAGAGAGTTCATAGACGGCCTCCTTGGCCGGAACAGGACAAGCAGAGAGTTCATAGACGGCCTCCTTGGCCGGAACAGGACAGGCAGAGAGTTCATAGACGGCCTCCTTGGCCGGAACAGGACAGGCAGAGAGTTCATAGACGGCCTCCTTGGCCGGAACAGGACAGGCAG
>NW_015507313.1:0-6422 GCF_001515645.1 Sinocyclocheilus grahami | reverse complement strand
ACAGGTGCTGCACTTTTAATGATCACTACAGAAACCGCTTCAGATTTTGTTATTATAATATTAGTTTGACTCATTTTTATTAATTACTGGTCTCACAGTAGTTTTTTTGCATTCTTCTGTTAAACTAACATACTGAATCTGCTTTAATAGGTACCAGCCCAGCCTATTGTTCATCTTAATAAAGGGAAAAGACGTTCATTGACATAAGTGGGAGCTTGACTCATTTATTAAATTTGGTCTGAATTTAGCATAGTGAGGGCTATTGATAAGACATAAATAGATTACAGACTATGTAGAATTATTTGTCAAATAAATGGGAAGAAAGGCACAAGGTGTCTGTAACAAAGTTTGTAGTTCGGGAAGAAGGAGGCGGCAACCGGAGAATATTTAAACAAAACTTTAATAAAATAAACAAACACAAAATGAAAGTAAAGCGGCAGCCCCTCGCGGACGACTGCCGCACACAAAACACAAAATAAACTCCAGGCCTGGTCCTCTCTCGTCCAACACTGTCGTCACTCCTCCTTTTATCCTTCCGGAGCTCCTCCGTGGGACTCGAGACCAGTGAGTGGCGCAGGTGTCGTGCATTAGCATTTACTCCACCGGCCTCGCTCCGTTCCCACAGCTCTCGGCCCTGCCCCTCTCGTCACAGTGTCTAAGATGACATTTTTATTAAGCGACAATGGTCACTCCATTTCGTTTTAAAGATATTTTTCTAAATTGAATGAAAATAACAACTCCAGATTTCCAAACTTTGGACTCACAAATGCTGTCATCACCAGGGAAATGAGATGGGGATGTTTTGTTTTTGGCCATGAAAGTGTGAGAGTGTGTGTTGGTGTTGTATGGAATAAAATATAGTGTTCAAAGAGATACTAAGACAAATAAATAATTCCATCAAAACAGCTGTTTTTAAAATGTATCAAGTGTATTTATTGGGATTATCAAAATACGCCCAATAAATTAATGGCCATGGATTAATTGGATTAAGTATACTGGTCAATATCAAGGTTATTATTGTGGCAGAAATATAAAAAAAGGCCACAGTGGCGCAGAGCATAACATGGGACGGCAAAGCAAGCAAGTTTGCTTTGTCCACCCCACACCTAACTTTCTGTTTTTAACATTTCAGCATGATGGACTTCATTGGACTGATTTTGTATTGTGTTGTGACAAAGGTATCATATGGTTTTCTTCATGCTAAGATGAACAAAGTGGGTTGAGAGTTTTCCAGGTAAAAAGGGCTGTGTAACAGAGTGAAGTGTTTAGTGTGCTTGAGAAATTATCTGGTGATAATATAGGTCCCAGTTTGTAAAGCAAGGAGAAAACTAAGTTGAATTGTCTACATTTGAAATTCATTATGCCTATTAATGACAATGAAAATATGGTAGCCCAAAAAGAAACCAGGACAACTTTCATCCCACATGTACGTTTTCCAGGTCACACCAAAAGGACAACAGGCCAGACAAGCCGACGAGTTATTATATGTTGTTGACTAACAAAATACTTAAGGTCTCTATTCACAGGTGAGAGCTGCTCTATCAATGTCAGGGTTTTGATTCACTCCATCAATAAGGACCAGCAAATGTGCTGTTGTGATCTTAGGAAAAGATCTGGAATGGTCAGCAAAATGGTTGGAGATTGTAACACCTACATTCAAGTTTCTCAACTTAAACTACACCAATCAGTTTCAGCAACCCCACACTGCAGAGAAAGTAGCAGTAGCAGTGCTAGTAACGACCCTCCATTGCCAATGAGGGAAAGCCCATTGCAACAGCTCGCAAAGAGTCACCCTGGTGAAGATGGAACGTCAATGAGGCTAGTGAGAAGATTAACACACCGGGAAGAAGATGTGAATGAACTAATGGTTTAAGCTTAGCAGAAGTATCCATTTGTGTGATGGGTTTGTGATGATTTCATTACATTTACTTAAATTACATTTACTTAAACTAGGACTGAGTGTTGATAAAGAACTCATGATTTGATTTTCTAGTGAGTTGAAATATTTCAGGTAAATGTAAACTGAAAAGAGGAAAATTACTTAATGCTGTAGGATATAGGCACTGTTTTTGAAGAATCTTGAGGGTTTTAAAGATGATCATACAGATGTTACAATTATAAATTCTATAGTTTGTAATAGATGACAGGTAATATTTGTCTTTGATATTATAATGATATCAGATTTAGGGGATTTTTACTTCAGTAAAGTGAGTTAGGTGATTACTAGACATTGTGATTACTAGACATAGACATAGGAAAACAAAGTGATGACTAAAATGAAGACATTTCTTAATATTTCAGCACGAGAATGTGTGGTAAGTTACTGTACTGAACTAAATCAGAATATTCTCATACAATCCCATTAAAGCTTGCAATCCAAGGCAGAAAGAGAAAAGAAAAAAAAAGGAAAAATAATAATCTAATTGTATACATGGGTAAAGGGAAGGACAACCCGTGTTTGTAAGAAGTCTTTAGAGTTGTGAGTTGTGAGATTACAATACAACCTGCAAATCGACATAGGAGATTGAGATGTGACAGGAAAACATATTTAATTTCTAAATTGCTGATTGGTTGCATGGTTATATAGCATACCAAAATGATTGTTATATGATACTTGTGCTTTAGTTTAGCTTAAAATTACCAAAGTTAAACCAAGTTATGTAGGGAGCTCAAAGTTAAACATTAGACCAGAGGTATTCAATCAAAAGTATCAATGTATTTTGCCGCTCGTCATGTTTTCAGCTAGCATTGGTAAAATAGCTGCTAACCGCGTCATCTGACACTCTTAATGGCTCTTTATAGAGAAGAGACGGGAGGGCTTGAATAAAGTGAGTTTGGCACTAGATAAAAATATTAGAGGAAAGAAAGCTGATAGATCATTACAATAAACAATAAACTAAGCTGGTTTAAGAACAGAGATATGTCCATTGGTTGACTTAACGATAATGCTATTCTCATGGTGAGAGCGGTATAACATAGAGTTGATTTTAAAACAACCATGCTGTTTGAGCTTATTAAGTAAAATTGTCACCAGCTTTCATTAAAAGCCAACAAACATGTTGCAGAAAAGGAGAACACGTTTTTTTGGAAGTGAAATTGTGCAGAACATTCTGCATGTTGAAGGAAATGTACATGGTGGTCTTGAATGACCTAAACAATATTTGGCGTATACCAATTGATAAAACCTCATCAGTGAAAGGGTCATAAAAATCTGTTAAAATTTTGTAAGAGAAATTTCATGCAATTTGTTGTTGGTACATGACTATTTGTTCAATATGTAGGAATTCAGAGTAGGTCTGAGAGAAAGATTTGACACTCTTTATACAAATTAACAGCTTTCTTTGCAGCAGTATCAGCTTGTTGAGAATTGACTCTGTAAAAGGTTTGTTATAGCAGTTTATTATGGGGTATTCTGTTTCTAATTTTCTATTGCTTGAAAATAAGATGTGGTAAAATTGGGAAAATTAGTAAATCATTTCCATTCCAGTTTAGGATGCTGATGGAAGGAATATCAGGTATCAAGTAGAATTAAAGTGCAGTTTATCAACATTAGATTTGGTTATTAGATAGTTAACTTCTATAATTTTGTATTTGGTAATGATATTGATCACTGTTTAGGTTAATGATACCAGTAATTATCACTTTACACATTGCAGGATGAATTGGATCCTCATTGAATATTTCTAAATTAAGTGCATTTTCCTTAAAACAAGTAAAATTATCTGCCCGTGGGGTAAGTAAAAAACTCTTGTTTTAAGAATATTTTACTTACCCCACTGGCAGGTAATTTTACTTGTTTTAAGCTTGTTTTAAAATTATCTGCCAGTGGGGTAAGTAAAAAAACTCTAGTTTTAAAGGTCCCCTGAAATGCTTAGAAACAAGCAGCATTACTCTATGTGTTGACGTCATTTGAACTAAAACAGGAAAACAGGGCGGGACATATCAAGCAAACCCGCCCCTTTTTAAAATAGCCAATAGCGTTAGTTTATATCACAGCTTGTGCTAGAGCCATTCAGAGCCGTTGAGCTACGTAAAGCCGCATTTGACAGGGTATGCCAGCCACAATCTCATTCATATTGCTATAAAATATAGCATTCTGTGTAGAATTCAAATAGGTCCGATACATTTTGTGGTCTGTGCCAACTCGTGCATGTGATCAGCTCCGTGCTATCGTGTCTCTGGACCGGAGCAGAGTGTGTGTGCGGTGCGGTGGTTAGCGTGACAGCACGAAACCAGACTTATTTTTTTCCTCAATGGAAAGCATATTTACACTGTTTGAATAGTTCCCTATCCCCTATATAGTGCACTTCGTGCCATTCACTGTACAGAAAATACTAATTCTGTGGACAAGTGACCGATTTCAGTCGCGGCTTCAGCGTCCATTTTATAGTGTAGGGGACGGGCGCTTCGGATTCTAGAGAGCATTTGATTGGACAAAGTTTGATGAGAAGCTGAAGTATGATGTGACGTCAAAAATTGTTGTGCCATTTTGGCGGAAGGGACGAACTGCAAGCTTTGAATGCTTATATATTCTAAATGCGAATTTTGTCACTGTTTTGGAGCACACTGCCTTATAGATAAACTTAAGCCTAACATATTGATACTAATACCCAAAAAACTTTATTTTAAAAACTTTATAAAAATTTCATGGGGACTTTAACATGTTTCATATTCATTTTCCTAGAAATCTTAAGGCAGTGTTTGCTTCTTGTGTATTTTATGGCAGTCCTATTCCATATTAGTTGGGACCAAATAATGACTTAAGCCCAGGGGCCCTCAGACCACTAAGTCCTTTCTTGGGTATAGCTCTCAGTGAATACAGATATAATGATGTAACAGAAAACCTGGTGTACTATTTGCCCTCCAGCTGGAATGCTTGTTCTGATGCAGTATCAATTGCTTTCTCAACAGGATTGCCCTAAAGCTCACTTAGTAATACATTAGGTTCAGAAGCAGCTTGAAGTCACACACACAAATACTTGAACTTAAGGAGGTGATGAATCATATATATTTAAATGTTTCCTTTAACACTAGAACCGCAACGGGGTAAAATTTGCCCATGCCTGTTTTTCAAATGTATGTAACATTAACCCCGCCACTGCCGCCGCAGTCTGACTGAAGAGCGAGCGAAGTTGTATCATGGCGAGCAACAGGTTGTGTACTGGGTATGGTAACTAATCTTAAACTCAGTGACAAATGAACTTAATTATCTCCTCTCATGCTCTCCCATCTAAATATGTAACGTTAGCTAAGCCCGTTGTAGATTTGATTAGCCAACATTATAGCTAGCTGCCAGAGCCCCCAATATTTTCAGAGATTATAGATTATTATAGCTCCAGTGAAGTAAGGTGAGTAACGCACATCAAATCACTAGCCTATTTGGCGGGTTGATTAATAAATTATGACCGTATGCACACTCAAGTTTATTCGCAGCTGCATCCAACAGCTGTAGTTTGCCATTCAAAGTTTTCTAAAATATGATTTGGGACCAATGTCTGTACATTCTGACTTCACCCTAGTCTACAAGACTGTGTATTGTGCATTTTAATAACAGGTTTGTTTTGTACTGTCTAAGACCTGTGCAATGACAATTGCAAAACTTGTTACTTCAATAGTAAGGATTGATATTCAGGACTTGTCAGCCAGTACCACTGTAGCCTTGCAGAGACTTTGCTTTGACGACCTTTTAATGAACTAACTTCCACATTTCAATATGCCCCTGACTTCTAAGGGGTGATTTTATTTGTGACTACTCCAAACAGCCAAGAATTCTATCAGTAGAACATCACATTTTTATTTTCTGTTTGCAGGAAGAAAATTTAGTGTTGATGGAGGAGGCAACATTTTCAAGGCAAAACCTTAGACCTGATGCAACATCATCCAATGTCGCATTCACCCTCAGGAGGTACACAAGCATAAGCCAAATTGAACATTGTCAATTATCAATTCCTATTTTACAAAATTTGCCCTGCATACATTTTTGTCTTTAATGTGTAGGCACTTGAAGACCAGTGTCCAATATGCTCAGGAACATTTCCAGTTTCAGAAGTAGAACTGCCATGCCAGCTTTTGTGGAGAAAGGTAATGGTAACAGTAACTCACATTGAAGCTTAAAAACAGGTCTCTAGGTTACGAATGTAAGCATGGTTCCCTGAGGGAACGAGACGTTGCGTCGGAAATGCTTTGGGAACGCCCCCAGCGTGACCATGCTCTGAATCACATATGAAATCAGTCGAATAGATGGGCAAGACATCATGGGCGGGTGACGTTGCGACCAGGAAGCTATAAAAGCACGTGCGGTGGAACCAGCGTCAGCTTCTAGGAATGAAGCAAGCGCTCACAGGGATGCCGGAAGTATGTCACTGAGATGCAGCGTTTCGTTCCCTCGGGGAACCATGGTTACATTCGTAACCTGGAGACGT
>NW_015507312.1:75546-87327 GCF_001515645.1 Sinocyclocheilus grahami | reverse complement strand
CACACACACACACATATATATATGCCATGTTTAAAATGTAAAATGTACAGGTTGAGCTGTAAAGTTTTTTTACTGTATTTTTTAGAGTACAATATTTTCCTCAAGCACATATTTACACACGACTATCCTATATTGAAGAACATGTTATTACTATAATTGTATAGCTAGAACTACAATGATACACTAATAGTATATTGTAAAAATTATTAGTTCATGCTTTTTTTTTTATGTGTTGCTTTTCTTTGTAATTATTTGTGTAATTTTCTAGCAAGCTTTTTTCAGTGTGTCATGCAGAATTGATCTTTTAGCCTATTGAATATCAAATGCTGAATCTGAATTGATAAACTCTGCTTGCTCCATTAGCAGATTCAAGTTCTGATTCAAGTACTATGTGTTTTACATTTTGTGGATGTTTGATGTTTCGATTATTAATGCACCTGAACCGTTTTGTGAAGTGGATTGAAAGCTGAATTGGTGAAATAAGTGCAGCACTGGTGTTACGGGGCTGACGAGACGTGAGACTTGCGGATCCATGTGCAAGCTTTATTTGTGGAGAAGACAGAGACGTGGTCATACAGCAGGCATAGGTCAGATGGCAAACAGGTATATGGAGGGCAAAACACAAGAATAGTCCTAGGGCTAGCGCAGGTCGACGATCGGCAGACTGAGTCAAAAGGGGCAAGACGAAAGGGGAGAATCCAGGGAACCAGGCGAAGATCAGAAACCGGGAAGGCTAAGGCTAAGGCTAAGGCAAATGACTAGGGCTAAGGCTAAGGCAAACGACTAGGGTTAAGGCTAATGGCTAAAGGCTAAAGGCTAAAGGCTAAAGGCTAAAGGCTAAAGGCTAAAGGCTAAAGGCTAAAGGCTAATGGCTAATGGCTAATGGCTAATGGCTAATGGCTAATGGCTAATGGCTAATGGCTAATGGCTAATGGCTAATGGCTAATGGCTAATGGCTACAAACGAGGGCTCTGTAGAGTCGCTATCGCTAGGGGAGTGATAAATGCGGAACAATACTCGGCAGAGGGAAGGGATAAGAGTGAGTGTTATATAGTGAGGGAGTGATATGAAACAGCTGGGTGCAATCAGTGTAAACAGGTGTGTGCAATTCGTGCTGAGTGCAATCAGTAATGCATGATGGGAAATGTAGTCCGGGGTGCTATGCAACAGTTTGTGTGGTGCGAGAGTCAATGAAAAGGAAAGTTCATGGACCGGATTCGTGACAACTGGCCTGAAGTCTCTCTCTCACACGGGCCTCGGTTCATCTCTATCACAGCTGAACACGCTGTATTTCCATTCACAGCACACTAAACATGCCGTCCACCCTGACTAAGGACCAGAAACACAAACCTAGTTTGATTGTGTCCATGTCTGTTTTAATACGTCTCATGAGTTTGCTGTAAATGTGCTCACCCTCAGTTCATCCGAGATCAGGATGAGTTTGTTTCTTCGTCAGATCTTGGGAAATGTAGCACTGCATCAGTGTCTCAGCAATGGATGCTCTGCAGTGAATGGGTGCCGTCAGAATGAGAGTCCAAACAGCTGATAAAAACATCACAATAATCCACAGCACTCCAGTCCATCAGTTAACATCTGGAGAAGACAAAAGCTGAAACACATCCAGCATTAAGACGTTTTTAACTAAAACACGAGATGCGTGCAGATGTCTCTCCTGATTCAGACCAGACCACTTTTTCACTGGAGGAAGCGTTATTATGGATCATTTACACACTTGGAACTCCTGTAGACTTAACCTGAATGAATCATGATCATCGGTTCTTCAGTGCTGTTCATAGAAGCATACAAGATTAATCTGATTATTATTATTTTTAACTGTAGTCATTTGAAACAGCGTACTGCATCATAGCCCTTCCTGGGCTGAAAAGAAGAAATGCCGATCATGCAATTCTATCATATTAAACACTTCCAAATAAACGTATAAGAGATAATATGTTTGATGTCACTGCAGTGCCCTCCACAAATATTGGCACCCTTGGTAAACTGACGTCCTTTGCCAAAGATAGCGGCTCTGAGTCTATTCCTGTGCGTAACAGGGTTGATACACATATGGCAAGGGATCTGAGAGCATTGGTCCCCACAGAATCCCTCCAGATCCTTCAGCTCGCTGACTCTCATGTGGAAGCTTCATTCTGCTCGGCTTCACCAGCGTGACAATACATCTATAAAACTCCCAATGTGAAAATGCAGTTCTGTTCTAGTACAGCTCTGCTGTTTGACAACGTTCATATTTCCTCAGTTTTCTGTGAAACTGTAACAAAAATAAATAATGATTTGTGTTTAACATCTGTTTAACAGAGCAATTGCATAAGCACCCCTTGTGAAATAGAAGTGTGCTTAATTGTATTGAAAGTGCACTTGAAGTGTATATATATATATATATATATACTTGCAGATAATATAATATTAATGAAATGAAGTGACTTAAAGAGAGACACTTTCATTACTATATTTCTTAACACGTGACCTTTATAATAATATCAAATTGAAAGTTTTACTTTAAAGTTCATTTTAAGGCATTATGTTTTAGTAATCTTTTGTGGTGTTTTAAAGAAGTACACTTATTTTGATGTGCTGACTAACATACTAAAGTGCATGTAAAGAGCTTGATTATCATTTGAACTGTATGTGTTATATTTTAAATGCACTAAATTACAACTTCATCATTACACATTTAAATACATGACCTACACGTTTCAATAGAAATGACATTTAGTATCATAAATGCTTGTCAGTAGTGTGTGGCAAAGCAAGGTCAGACACAACAGGTAAGTGCAAAACAGGATGGTTTATTGACTTGATAAGCAGAGGAATGGAACGGGTGAGGTAAAGGCAGGTGAGTGTCAACACAGTGAATGATTCCAGGGTTCTTATCCAGTTCTGATGCATCTTATGCCGGTTTCGTTGGAGATCGTGGAACAGATTCCAAGGAGTCGTTGAAGGATCGCGGGAGGAACAGAAGGTAAGTCTTTCTAGGAGAATTCAGTAGAGAGAGTCCAGAACACACACAAACGGTAGACAGCGAGTGACTGAGATGTGTGTGTATTTGTAGTGTGGCTTGATTGGTGACAGCAGGTGCGGGTGATCAGAACTCAGGTGATTATCCTGGATGGTGACTGAAGTGACTGTGATGAATCCCTGACATAGCGTTGGGGAAAGTTACTTTTAAAAGTGACATGACATGTGGCCAAGTATGGTGAGCCATACTAGGAATTAGTGCTCTGCATTTATCCCATCCTAAGTGCACACACACACAGCAGTGAACACACACACGGAGCAGTGGGCAGCCAGTTATGCTGTGGCGCCCGGGGAGCAGTTGGGGGTTCAGTTCTTGCTCAAGGGCCCCTCAGTCGTGGTATTGAAGGTGAAAGAGAGCGCTGATTGGGTTACAGTGTCATTTTTTTATTTTTATTTTTTAGAAAAATTCTATGCTGCAATCTGGCAATGCTCTTCCAACATGTTCTGCTAACATTTTACGACCACAAAGTATCACAATACGTTCTATATTAACTGTGCTATCGAACTCAACAAACCACTTTTTTTTAAATGTCCTGCTGTTTTCTTCACAATGCCGCTTGCTTTGATCTATTTTAATGACATGCACACACCTTCCAGCATCCAAACTCTTTCAGGAGCTGCTGTTTTTATATAAGAGCGAGTTTGTCTGCTGGTCTGTGTGTTTCTGTGGACTCGTCTGCACATCTGACACAAGGCCTGAATGGTAAGCAGAAACCTTCCCCTGCACCGAATCGTCAGAGACTCAATGAAGACGCGTTTACTGTGAGGAAACTAATGAAGAGACTGTGAAAGAGCTTGTGTAATATGCTCGGTCCAGCTGCCTGTCTGTCGGAGTCACACAGATGGTGCGTGTTTACAGACGAGAGCGGCGGTGGTGGTGCTAAATGATGAATTGTTTATAAGATCAAAAGTCAGCGGTGAGATATAATGTGCCTGGAGTGCAGGAGAGACAGACAGACAGAGAGAGATCCATCGTGAACAAGTTGTGTGGCTGACAGACTGCTTTTGACAACAAAATCCATCTCATTAATATTAATTAGCACAGGGATATTAATTTGCATAGCATTTGCTCAGAACTGTCAGAACTCTAATGTCAACAGTTTTTTAGAAATTAGAAACTAAAATGTGAAACATCTCGACTGCTGACAGCACTTTGATTGACATAAATCTGCCGTATATAAATAAATATAAGGTCTCTCCTCTTGGGTGAGTGAATGGGTGCCGTCAGAATGAGAGTCCAAACAGCTGATAAAAAACATGTTTTTAAGATGTTTTTAACTTCAAAACGTTGCTTGCGGTTTGTCTATAATCCATAATAACTCTTCCTTACAGTGAAGAAGTGCATCTGCTGTTGTCTCTCACATCAAAATCCAGCCACATATGTGTTTAGAGCTGTTTAAATGCTGCTTGATCTGTGCAGATTTCTCTCCTGATTCACACCAGAACACTTTTTCACTGGAGGAAGAGTTATTATGGATTATGGACTCATATTTTAGTTAAAAGCGTCTTAATGCTGGATTAGTTTCAGCTTGTGTCTTCTCCAGATGTTCACTGATGGACTGGAGTGCTGTGGATTGCTTGTAGATTATTGTGATGTTTTTATCAGCTGTTTGGACTCTCATTCTGACGGCACCCATTCACTGCAGAGCATCCATTGCTGAGACACTGATGCAGTGCTACATTTCTACAAACCTGATGAAGAAACAAACTCATCCTGATCTGGGATGACCTGAGGGTGAGCACATTTACATATCATTTTCTTTTTTTTCTTTTATTGTTTTTTTTTTGGGGGGGGGGGGTCATATGATGCAATTTCAAATTGTCCTTTCTCTTTGGAGTGTTACAAGCTGTTCGTGCATAGATAAGATCCCTAAAGTTGCAAAGACTAAAGTCTCAAATCCAAAGAGATATTCTTTATAAAAGTTAAGAGTCAGCCACGCCTACCTAAAACGCCTCGTTCTAACACGCCCCCACATATCTACATCACTATGTGGGAAGATTTGCATAACGCCGCACAAATGTTCACGCAAAGAAAGAAGGCGTAACTTTTATTCTCGCTGTAGTATTGTTGCTGCCGTCATGTCGTGAAGACGCTGTGTTTCGTTGTAATACATGAACTTAGTGCTGTTCTCAAGCCCGCCGCCGCCGCTCACTGTAGGCCGCGGTGTGTGACGCTGTTTGGTTGTGAAAGTGAAACTACTTTGTTTGGTCTTCCAAAAGAGGACCCGACTAGAAATCAGTGGTTAAGTTGTATTTACAACACTGTTCCAGAACACTTCAACCCAAATATTCAGATGTGTGCAGCACATTTTATGGAGGACTGTGTCCTGATCCTGGGAGAGTAGACTACAATGCCGGCTGTTCTGACTCACAGACTGTAAGTACGTTTTCATATTTAAAGGATTTGCCACTGACGATTCAAACGTGAGTTTTGAGCAGTGTAGAGTAGCACTTGTTGTTTGTCATTTCTCTGATCACAAATGCAGACAGGGTTTTATGTTTACGCGGCGCGATGCAACGCGACACGTACAAAGACAGTATAAGTCATTATAATCAGTAATTATGTCCCCACTGGATGCAACACATGCCTGGTTTATAATGGGTTTTAATGTTTTGGTCTCGTCGCGCCGGGACAGGGCATCACAGTATGGTGAGGGGCGTAACATTTCCGTCACACACTTGAGGTATTCGGCCAATCACAACGCACTGGATAGCTGGCCAATCAGAGCACACCTCGCTTTTCAGACCGATGAGCTTTGTACAAATCGATGCGTTTCAGAAAGGCGGGGCATAGAGGAGAAACAATAATGTACAGTATGTGGAAAATAATGTGTTTTTTTTTACCTTAAACCGCATAAACACATTTCATTACACCAAATACTCAAAATAATGTTCTTTTTAGCAGCTTCATATGACCCCTTTAATAAAAACAACATTTGATTGTTAGTTCATGTTAGCTCAAATCCATTAAATAATATTAATAGATACAACTTGTATTTAATATTCAAATTAACTAAGATTACAAATTCTTTAGAAGCACAGTTTTTTACTAGCTAATAATATATTATTTCCCTTAAATCAAAGCCTCGTGAAAACCATCCAGCTTTTTTATATTTTCATAAGAAGCATAATATATAATGTAATATATATAAAATAATAAACAGTTCCTAAACAACAACCCCCCTCTCTCTCTCTTTCTCTCTCAACTTCAGGATTGTCTTAATCTTTTCCACATTTGGTTGTTTATTTGCTCTTTCATTCCCTTCTCCTCATATTTCCCCTTTCCATTTTCATCTTTGTCCTGCTCTTTTCTTTTCCCCTATCAGTCTCTCTCTCTCTCTCTCTCTCTCTCCCCCTCTCTCTCGCTCTCTCTCCCTCTCTCGCTCTCTCTCGCTCTCTCTCTCTCTCTCTCTCTCTCATGCTGTTATCCCTCTTTAGCAGAAGGGCAGAAATCTAATCAAGCTGCATTTGAATATGGCATGAGGTTAAAGGAGAAAAAGGCAGGAGGAGGTGAGAGAGTTGAGGAGAATAAAGGACAACACTGCCCTCTATAGATGGAGGAGAACAAACACACTCAACAGACGTGTGTGTGAGGAGGATCTGTAATATATTATTAATTACAATATATCATTAACATATTATTATAATTATAATAAACCAGATTTGTGTTCAAATATTAAACATGCAGCGGTGGATACATTTTAGGAAGTCCTGATGTAATAATCTGTTCTTCAGTCTTCAAGAATTGACAAACTGAATATTTCAGGATTTTTACATTTTACATTGTTTAATTTGATTTGAAAGGGTACTGATAAACTTTCAAATAAATCATATTTCCTACCTCGGGGACAAAGCAGCAGGTCTGTAATCCTAGTAGGGTTTTCAATCGATTCATTACCCAAACCCTTCATTTTTAAATGTACACTTTAAAATATTTGTTTGTTTGTGTGAGTGTGTGTCACACACACACACTCACTCACTCACTCACTCACTCTCACACACACCCACACACCCACACACCCACACCCACACACACACACACACACACTCACTCACTCTCACACACACAATCATTATACATCCTCAGTTTTGAAACAGAAAATAAAGAAGCAGAATAAAATAAACCTCAATTGAAACTGCTGGATTTTTTTAGTATACTTGATTCTAACTGATGAATATCGGTCAGATTTCTCCTCATGTTCACTGTCATCTCTGGCAGCGCTGTGAATCAGAGCATTCATCTGGACACCTCTCTCTCATCACACCACAGAATCACTCTTTCATTTAGTGCAAATACAGCTGGTGCCATCCTGCATCAATCAATGGATAAAGATCATTTCAGTATGAGTCTAATATTAGTGCAGTGTTGTTTTGTTGCTAGATTAACTTTGATGTGCATCTTTTTCAGGAGAAGTGCCAACCCTACCATGAAAAATCAGTCAACAAATCAACAGAAATGGACACCAGCAGTGAATGATTCGCATTGTGAACGACTAATCTTTGTGAAATTTAGCATATAACTGCAAGAGGCTTTGTAGCATATTTATAACATGATGTTCTTGCTAATAACTCTAGAATCATGATGTCTAGAATAAAATGCTTATCTGTTCACGTTTTCTGCCTCTTTTTTGAAAAACATACTTTTTTTCAAACTCGTCCAAGGCTCTTGTCCAATTCACAAAAAAATGACTAAATCCTTTCAGATCTCATAGATTTGTAAATGGCTGAATAGCTTGAGGTTGAATATAAATACATATACATATATTTGTAAAAACACGGTACACTTACAGTAGGCTATCTCTTGAGATTACTTTATTTAGTTTGCAAAGAAATCTGTGATCTCTGACATGCTTAGATCCTTAAATAGTACTTTAACTTAATGTATATTCTACTGATGCTGATAACGTATTTGCCAGACATGACTGAATGGTAGTGAATAGATATTTGTCAGTTAGCAGACATGATTGAATATACTGTTGCATTGAGACAAAACACTGCATAACCATAAACAAAACTCAGAATATCGCTTAATCAATAACAGCCAACAGAAGCATGCTTTAGATCTCAATACCGATTTAAGCAAGCCAATTCAAATGACAAGCGTATGGGTTAACTGTTTTTTCTATTTTTAATGATTTTTTTTTCTCCAAATATGCACACTTATATAGCCTGCTCACACTGATCATGTGACCCGATGATGTCACACCAGTTGTAATGTCTTCACACAAAGGGTTAGTCACAAAAAGGGACATGAAAATGTGGTCGTTTTATTTTATTTCTAAATAAACATATACTCTCAGCATCGTTCTTCGTAAACATAAGCTCTGAATAGATGAGCAAGATACTGTTTGCAAAAACAGTTCATTGTTTAGATGAGTATGTCAGTATGGAAATATATCAGAGCCTCTAATCAGACGTTTACCAGAATGTTCAGGCTGCTCTTTTCCGTACAAAGAGTAGCATACAGTGCTGTCAAGCTCGGTGACGGCAGTCTAACTTGTGCTGTGTATTCAGTCTTGTTAATTTACACATGATTATGTCGTAATGTCCATATAATTATATATCTAATGAACCAAGCACACTTAAACTACTCATCACCTTTCTGTATGTGTGTCTTCATCTTGTGTCTGTCGGTCTTTCTGTCAGAATGTAAATAATCGAGGTGCACAGCTCTGGCTAACCGGCTGCAGTTTCCACTTATCTGCTGTTTATTTCAGAGAGGAAAACAGCAGGAAGAGAACTGGCGTCCAGATTATAAACATTGAAAAAAGATGGAGAAAAATGTGGGGTTTTCAGAGCAAACACACACCTTTTCCCCTGTTCATCGAGTTGGTGTGACCTGTGAAACTTTCCTTAACTCTGCTGATAACCAAGAAATGGGCTCCTCGCAAACTACAAATCCGATTATGAGAGAGAGCGAGAGAGAGAGAGAGAGAGAGAGAGAGAGAGAGAGAGAGAGAGAGAGAGAGCGAGAGAGAGAGAGAGTGAGTATGTCATGTTCAACAGCAAAATAAATCTTCCCAGTTTGATTTCAGCCAAATTATTTCTACAAGCCGAATCATAATGTTTCTTTGTATGATTTAAAGTAGGGAAGTGCGTGAATAATCGCCAGCTTCCCAACTGTATATATAAGCAACTGTGCGGAAATCTCCCAAAGATGATTACTGAACATGAGCATGTAGCATATGTAGCATGACCAGTTTTTAACAACAATATCCAGTCCTTCAGCGTCTTCAAGAAGAGACTCAATGCGGATCAGATGAACTGCTGGATCTGAAATGAAGATGCTGTTTTCCTCTAGAAAGTGTCCTGAGAGAAACACCGGCTGCATCCTCTATGATACCGTCTGCTGGTTTATGGATTTCCAGAAAAGACGTGACAAAGTCTCTGTCACAGAGTTTGATTGTAGATCACATTAACTGTAGTTTGAACCATTCAGTTGGATAGGGTTTCACTGGGGATGTTGCTGAAGGAGGAGCTACACTGAAATTAATGAATGAATCGATCAATCAATCAATCATGTAGAAACAAGTTTTCTTTACTGAAAAACTGCTAGTAAATTTCACTAATTTTAGTAAATATGTCTACACAATAGAGTTAATACCCAAATGAACACATGAGACCTCAATACCTGATACACAATGATGGTAACAATCAGTGGAAAGTGTTTGAGGATGAATGGGTCATTTGGAGAAGAAAATGAGCTCCAGACGTCAGGAAACAGCACGTTACTAAAACTAACAACAAAAAACAACCACAAAA
Organism: Sinocyclocheilus grahami; assembly: GCF_001515645.1. Taxonomy (NCBI): domain Eukaryota; kingdom Metazoa; phylum Chordata; class Actinopteri; order Cypriniformes; family Cyprinidae; genus Sinocyclocheilus; species Sinocyclocheilus grahami. Next base: position 77,529 of record NW_015507312.1, on the reverse strand, counting down.
CTCAACCTTATTAATTATGCATGCCCCAGTGCATGATGGGAACACCAGTAGCATAACTTTGATATTTACTCAAAGAATGCTTGTGAACATCACTTACAATTCCAAGTAAAATATACTTTTTAGTTCAAACTAATTTCTACAAGCTTGAATATAGAATATACTCTTTTCACTGTAAATTCTAGCTTGATCTAAATTAATGTAGAGAATACATTTGGTTTTCCGTTGTATTTACAGAATCATTTTTATCAGTGTACTAAAAAGTAAAGCACACACGTTTTACTAAAATAGAAGTTTAAAATAAAAGTTGTGTATAATTTTACACAACAATAATTCATGCGACAAACATTTGTACTTTTCACATTTTCATTGAACATATTGAGACTTGTACATAACTGTAGGCCTATATTGCCAAATATTACACAGTTGGATGACATTTTATTAAATCAAACGATATCAAAATTTAAATCTAAACTAGTATCTGTTGTTGATAATAATAATAATAATAATAATAATAATAATGAGCTCATGAATCTTTCTCCATGTTGCATGTGTTTGTCAATGTGTTGCAAACATCGTGGTGTTATTTGGGCACGCTCAAGGAGTAATCTTAACTAATGCTTAACTCATGGCCACTGATATCTGGTAGACTTCACATTCTCTTAAGAAAACATAAGTGGGTGTATGGGAGTTGTGGAAAGATTGCCAGGATGTTCATATGTATAATAATAATGTGATCTGAGTGGATATGACTATGACTTTGTGGTTGCTAGGGTGTTCTGGGTGGTTGCTAGGGTGCCAGGATTAAACTTCCTGAAGTAGAGGTTGTCAAATCACTAAATCCTGCCCATGGAATCGATGGGAATAGTAATGCTGTCCTTATCAAACAGCAGTAATAATGAAGTGGCTGTATAATAACCTTGACCGAGAGCAGGGCAGATATCAGTCCCAAACCTCCCCAAACATCTGCTTTCCCTGCATGACCAGAGCAGAGAGAGACGGCCGGTTTGTGCGGGATATAAAGCAGATCGTTATCGGCCGGAGGAAAGATGACAGTTCCATTAGCTCTGAGAGGAAAGAAGCCGGTTTGAACCAGCGCATAAGTGACATGTCCCTCGTCCTCCTCTCCGGCAGTTCATCAGCTCCACCGAGCGCCGGCTCTTCACACCGCAGTCGACATGTTTGACATCCGTCCTCGACTCGAGGTTATGACAGGTCAGAGCTTCAGACAACACTTCCAGATCAGGAGAACCCCGATGTTCAGAGTCAGATCGGGTTCCTCAGGCTCAGCATCTCACTAAAAGATGCTTAGGACAGTCTCCAAAGACTGAGTTTGAGCTCATATTGCATTCTATTCCTTCACGTCCGCTGCGTTCTCAAAACTCTGGCCATTTGATAATACCTAGCATATCAAAATCAACTGCGGGCGGCAGATCCTTCTCCTGTTTAGCGCCCAAACTCTGGAACAATCGACCTAGCATTATTCAGGAGGCAGACACACTCTGTCAGTTTAAATCTAGATTACAGACCCATCTCTTTAACCTGGTTTACACATAACACACTAATGCGCTTCTAATATTCAAATCCATTAAAGGATTGTTAGGCTGCATTAATTTGGTCAACCGGAACCGGGAACACTTTCCATAACACCCGATGTAATTGCTACATCGTAAGAAGAATGTCATCTATGCTAATATTAGTCTGTTTCTCTCTTATTCCGAGGTCACCATAGCCACCAGATCCAGTCTGTATCCAGATCAGATGGTCACTGCAGTCACCCGGATCCAGTACGTATTCAGACCAGATGGTGGATCAGCACCTAGAGAGGACCTCTACAGCCCTGAAAGACAGCGGAGACCGGGATAACTAGATGAGCCCCAGATACAGATCCCTTGCGAAGACCTCATCACCTCAACAACCATCGGCACAAGACCACGTGAACCAGACGAGTCCTCTGCACAATCTGACCTGTGCTGCAGCCTGGAA
>NW_015507312.1:61793-75270 GCF_001515645.1 Sinocyclocheilus grahami | reverse complement strand
AGAGAGAGGGTGTGTGTGTGTGTGTGTGTGTGTGTGTGAGTCAGTGAGTGAGAGAGAGAGAGAGTGTGTGTGTGTGTGTGCACAAGGAAGAGAAAAAGGCAGTATATTTGTAAAGAAACAGTATGTTGTATAAATTGCAGCCTTGCTATCAGCAGGAACTAGCAGGAAAATTGACGTGTTACACCCCGCTGTCATGCCAGAGAAATGCTTGTCCTCAGCAAACACAACCCAGATCAACAGATACCACACTGGAATTATTATTTTTTTAATCCAGTAAACACATTATGGTGCTACTATTTTGATAATTAACTTAACCATAATAATAATAATAATAATAATAATTAATTTCTCAATGTTGCATGTGTTTGTCAATGTGTTGCAAACATCGTGGTGTTATTTGGGCACGCTCAAGGAGTAATCTTAACTAATGCTTAACTCATGGCCACTGATATCTGGTAGACTTCACATTCTCTTAAGAAAACATAAGTGGGTGTATGGGAGTTGTGGAAAGATTGCCAGGATGTTATGAATACAAACTATTTTGATATATAATAGAGAGGTTAAATTGTTGCTAATATTATCTAAACAATTTTCACTAAGAGGGAAACAAATAAATATTTTTCGACAGACAGACAGACAGACAGACAGATAGATAACTAAAATTCAAATATATCTAAGCTGTGACTGGAGCATCAGAGTGAACAGTGCACTCATGAGTGTGTGAAGACAGATGTGGGCAGCGATGGACAGAAGAAGTGCATGAACACTGAAGATGGATGGAAAGTGTGTCAGATGTCAGACACAATGTGCTGCTCTCGGGTCACAGGTGTGTGTGTGTGTGTGTGTGTGTGTGTGTGTGTGTGTGAAGGAATAATTGGTTATTAGACGCTCGGTGTATGAGTGCACCTGAAGACCCGTCAACAAACAACACTCAATCAGACCAACAAGACAGACAACAAGGGAGTGTGAGTGTGTGTGTGTGTGTGTGTGTGTGTGTTACAGTCATCACAAGTGTATTAATATTGCACAGATTCGGTTTCTAAACACAGTTTTATCCTCCTGAAACATCCCATTTCTCTTGCCATATCCTATATAGAGCAGATTTTGCTATTCCTCTCACTTCAGTTTTACTCAGTGGGACATAGATATCTTTCCGAGGATGTTTTCGAGATCTCTTTGCCAAAAGATCCACCTCCTCGTGACCTTCTGCCCCACATGTGCCGGAACCCATAGAGAGGAAATGTTCACTCCTATTCTGCATATTCTATACAAAAATTTTAGATTTTCATACAAGATGCCCTGCCTGTATGTTGATTTCCCACTGTTTAAACTCATTAAAGCTGAATATGAATCTGAGCAAATCACTATATGCATAGGATTAACTTATTCCACCCACTGAAGTGCCATTAAAGGGATACTTTTTTGGGTGAACTATCCCTTACTACATACTACACAACCATAATCTATTACTGGTCTGATCATAGCACAGTATATTATTTTTAGAGATTGCCGACTTGCTCCCCAATCTACCCCTGCAAGACCAAAACAAGACCCGGGTGAAGGAGCTGCTTAAATAGGCCGGGTGATAGGAAACAGGTGAGAGGATAATTAGTTCCCAGACAGGAGATTATGGGAAATGGAGTCCGGGGGAGAAAGGTGATGGAGCTCTCTGATGGTGAGCGGGAGGAACAACAGTGACCGGATTCATGACAGTATTATACTTTATATCAGGGCTGTCCAAACTCGGTCCTGGAGGGTCCTGGAGGGCCGGTGTCCTGCAGAGTTTAGCTCCAACTTGCCTCAACACACCTGACTGGAAGTTTCTATGCCTAGTAAGAGCTTAATTAGCTGGTTCAGGTGTGTTTAATTAGGGTTGGAGCTAAACTCTGCCCTCCAAGACCGAGTTTGGACAGCCCTGCTTTATATATATGTATATTTTTTAAATTTATTTATTAATTTATTTATTTTTACTTTATTGTCAACTAATTGTGTACAAAATGTTAACTGGTGAACTAGTGTGGCAATATCTGTTTCATGCTGACTTTAAACACAATCTTTTAGCCCATATTGCCGGCATAATGCTTATGAATTCACACATTATTTGAGAAATGCTACAATGCTTAAATTATGCAGATTTATTCAATTTAAGAACTTAATTCTGTAGCGTTTTTAAACCGTTTTTTTGCTCTGTGGTTTGGCCGCTGTTATTTGTAAAGACGACAGCGTCTGTCCCGCCTGTTCTGCAGCAAATTCATTTTAATTAGATGTTTAGGACGTCACTCCCAGACAACATGCATTTTCATTTAATCTAATTAAAGGATTAAATGAAGGAGCGAGAGAGAAGCGTGAACCGAGTTTACTGGCGTTCAGGGCGGCACCTGTAGACCACAGCTGCCAACATTATCACCACATGCTATTGTGTTACTATGCATCTGTATAGTGGCATATTTCTTTAGTTATGGAACTGTGTATGTGTTAGTGCTGTTGTGAGCTTAGAAGGAAAAACATCCAAACAGCAGGACATGTCGTGGAGCAGCGGCCAGAGATGAACACAGAGCGCCACGTCTGACTGCAGCTTGTTGTGTTTCTGTGATCCTGCAGCAGTCCACACACTCCCGAAATCTGAAGGCACGTTTTCATTTTACGGCCCGTCAGCTTTCTGATCCACAGCAAATGAATATAGCCACAAACAAATCTATCAAATCCAGCATCAAAACACGGTATACTCCCTATCAGAGAGAGAGAGAGAGAGAGAGAGAGAGAGAGAGACAGAGAGAGAGAGAGAGAGAGAGGGAGAGAGAGAGAGAGAGAGAGACAGAGAGAGGGAGAGAGAGAGAGAGACAGAGACATAGAGAGAGAGAGACAGAGACAGAGAAAGAGACAGAGAGAGAGAGAGAGAGTAAATACTCATCCATCACATACACACACACACGCACACACACACGCAAAGACACTCAAACACTCACACACACACACACACACTCACACACGCACACTAATACGCACACGCACACACACACACACACTCATGCACACACACACTCACACACGCACACTAATACGCACACGCACACACGCAAACACGCACACACACACACACACACTCATGCACACACACATGCACACACCCACACACACACTGTCACACACACACACACACACACACACATGCACACACACTCATGCACACACACATGCACACACACACGCACACACACATATGCACACACACACACGTGCACACACACACACATGCACACACACTCATGCACACACACATGCACACACACACGCACACACACATATGCACACACACACACGTGCACACACACACACATGCACACACACTCATGCACACACACATGCACACACCCACACCCACACTGTCACACACACACACACATGCACACACCCACACACACACTGTCACACACACACACACACACACGCACACACACATATGCACACACACACACACATGCACATACACATGCACACACGCACACTCATCAAATCACTAAAGGACAGAAGCTTTTTGTCAGTTTTGTAGCAGTGTAAAGATTCTTCCAAAAATCATGTGCATTACATGGAAAATATATTGTGATGAGCTAGTAACAGTTGGAATGATTCTCAAGGCCCGTCAAAACACACAGTTGTGCTCTTTCTCTGTTTGTCCGTCTCACAGTGACCATTGCTCAGCTCCATGCAGTCATGGCCATTTTACCCAGAAACCCCTGCTGATAAGCCCCGCCCCGCCACGCCCTCGGTGAGCCATGATCTGACAGCCGATCAAAGAGCCTCAGAAAATGTCGATTTCACGCCGTTTGGAGCACAATTAAAAGCGCTCTGATACCTGCCCTGCGTCTGTCTCTGCCGCTCCGCTGCATCCTTTGTGCCGACGGCGTCCAGGCGAAGCTGAGGATGAGTGACAAGCGGAATGAGTGCGTCTGATTGGACGGCTTTGATTGCAGAGTGCGTGAGGTGACGGCTCTGTTCAGGGCACATCTATTGATGTTTCTGAGGAGTTTTGCTGCTGAAGAGTCACTATAAACCTGACAGCTCTGAAAAATCACAGTGTGACAAACTCAGTCCAGTGTTTTACGTGTTAGTGAGTCTTATCCAGCTACATGCTACTCATGCAAATAGTGTTAAATGTGTTTATTTTTATTTTTCACAGCAGTATTTTGCACTCTGGTTTACTCTGTACAATACAAATTCATGTCTACTTATCATTTGTTTGTATATTTCCTGCATATTTTGATACATTTCTTAAATGTTGTACTATCCCCAAACCATGTAAGCGTTATATTCTGTATCTGCTGTCAATACGATCCGCACCCACTAATGAATTCACAATTTAAATGAATGACGTCTGATGTTGAGATTGTCTGTTCTGTCTGCGTCTCTGCCTGACTCTTAAATTACTCAAATCTTGATTGAAAGTCACTCCTGGACACAATCTGTACTAGTCTCAGTACAGTAGAGGATGATCTGACACACTGTACAGCTTCAGATCCAAACAGATGAATAAACTCAAATTAGCTAAAATTGATAAAATGTGTTTTTTATTGAATGTTATTAAAGACAAATGTACTTACAGATAATATAGTGTGCATGAAACAATGCCACTTAAGTGACGTAAAGAGAGACACTTTCATGACTGCGTTTCTAAACACACTTAAGTACACTTTTAAAGTGACCTTTGTAATAACGTCAAATTAAAATATTTGCTTTAAAGTTCATTTTAAATCATTATGTTTTAATAATCTTTCTGTGCTGTTTTAAAGTAGTTCACTTATTTTGATGTGCTGACTAACATACTAAAGCGCATTTATTTAGATTCTCATTTTAACGTCAGTGTGTTCAATATTAAAGTTCATATATTTTAAATCTACTAAACTGCACATTCATCATTAAATGCAAGAATTATCAATTACAAAAACACATTTTTTAATAGTAATGTCATTGAAGTATAGTTTAGTTTATCATAAATGCTTCTCAGTACATTCAGCAGTACATAACATATTTCAGAGACATAAGTAATTATAATATTACGTAAAAAGATGTACTTAAGTCCTACTTAAGTGGGTCAAAAACAATCTAAAGTTGCATGAAACTGACTAATTGAATTTAAATATGAATTTAATTGCAAATAACACAGTTATGTGTCTAAAAAAACATTACATTCAGTTAAACTTAAGTATATTATTTTAAAGTGTAATGTCACTTTTTCAATCTATTTAGTTTTCCAGTGCCTGATTTCTTGTAGAGCATTTAAGAAGTCAAGTTTAAAACTCATCTTAGCAAAGTGGTGTTTATGTTGCAATTTAATTGTCAGATTTGATCACTGATTTGAAATAAGCTGTTGAAATATGAGGTTGAGAAGCTTTTGTTTTTTCATTTATTGACGTCTCTCACTACTCATGTATATGTAGCTTACTTGCTACTAAGTTTCTTAAACAACTGTAAGACTCGATACCATGAACCGTTCAGTATTTTTTATTAAAAGGTCACATTATGTTTGAGCTCCATTCAAAGGATGCTGCAGATTCAGCTTTACAAAAAATAAAATATAAGCGAATAAATATTTCCCCGTGCAGCTGAGCTAAAAGTTTTGACTCGAAGGAGAACCAAAACTTTGCCATTTACTCTGCGTTTGAAGCCGCACATTTACTTTCAAAGCTTTCAAACAAAGAGCATTTTACATGAATAGGTGAGAAAATTAGCAGCATTCAGAAAACCATTAATTTCAACAAAACCAGTTTAACAGAAGCGAGGCAGAACGACCGTCTGAGAGCTTCAAAGACAGCCCAGACACACGGATTAACAAAAACACCAGCCGACCAAGCTACAATTTCCTATTAATTATCTCAAAAAAAATGAGAGAGAACACATTTCTAGTTTGGAGGAAAATTTGTGTTTGGGGATTACAGAATTCCAGCCGTCTATTCAGCTCCAGAGACGCTCATTATGTGCCGAAAAACAAACTCGCATGCAGAGAAAAATCCCACGAAAGCATTTCGCTGTTAGTCACACTGCAGGAAAACGAAACGACGTCAGCTGAAATTAACTCACTTTGAGAGACAGAGACACTGTCAGCGTGACAACCTGTAATCTTCCACATCACTGGCATGAATGTGAGATTGAAATGACACAACATTATCAGGACAAGATACATAGAAACATATTAGACTCCATTCAAATGTCTCCTCACATCTCCGGATGTCTAAAGGATCCTGCAGTGAGAAAGTTTCCCCGGGGAGTTTTCCGTCTGATATTGGAGACACGTTTGATCCTCTTGAGTTTCTGTACTGGAAAAGGTCAAACATGAAACAGAAAGAGTCTTTTCTGACCTTAACAAGATTTGGTTTATCATAAATGTCAGACAGTTCTACATATTGCACATAATATAAATGACAAAATGAAACAGCACTGGTTAAACACACTTGCAAATACTATTCATCACCATTAGCCCAGAGAAGGTCATACGTTAATTTAATGATTTAGAAACAGAGCTGTTTGTTCAATTCATATATTTATTATAAAATAATAGTATATTGTGACAACTGACAATTTTCCAAATAAATGTATAAATAAAGGCTATATAAACTAAGATTGTTCAAACTGAGATACACTGAAAATAATGTAATTTCTGAATTACCGTTTGAAGTAGAAAAACTGTAATAGTATTTTTTCTCCAGCAATATTTGTTTTATTTACTACTTCAGTGTAGATAACATATTAACTTTAAAATAATTACAGTCATAAATGCATTTGTATGAATATGTATTCTTATCATATATTGAGCATTCACTTTCAGATAAATTAAAGAAAGTCTCAAACTCTTTTTTTTTTATTAAAATGCTCCCTTAAATATGTTTTCTAGCATATTCATGTTTTAAAAGCGACAGATCAACCCTCTACACACACCTTGGCAATATAATCGTCATTGGCTAATACATTTTTTTAGTTTACTCGCCAGACTGATATACTATACTACTGGGTTCATGAATATTAATCACATTGTCAGCATTCGCTAGAACTGATTTGCTGAAATCAAAGCAGGGACGGTAATAGATGAGCGGCAGCCAATGAGATTGCCGTTTGCGCATTAGCTCCGCCCACTACCAGAGAAACCGGCATATCTTCTGCTCGAGTCGTGCATCTTCACACTAGAGCTCACGGTGCGTCAAATACCGGTGCGCTGCGCATCCATTGAGATGAACTGAAATAGTACAGATCGCTTGATAGAGAGCGAACCTCTGAAGCACTCAGTCAGCGTTCAGCGAGTGAAAATATATCTGTGCTAAACTTGTAATTAGCCTCTCACACACACTGGTGAGTAAAATCTAAGAATGTATTAGCCAGTGGCTATCGTTAGAAATTCAGTCGTCCAGAGTGAATATTTAATCGCATATGCGAGTGATTTACTCTCAATGTAGAGAGTTGCAGATTTCAAAATGTTTTAGCATGCATGACCCCATCCTTCCATCTCAGTTCTTCATAATCAATGACTGACAGCTCTGCAGTGGTGACCTTTGACCCAGCCAGTGCTAGTTCATCGGTGTTTGTTTCTGTCGACCTCTGGAATTCATTTCCTTAGAAAGCGTGCGCTCCAGCGGGGCATGAACAGACATTCATTAATTAGCATATGTTTACTAGATGATAGTAATCAGGCCTGGAGTGAGATCGTGTTTAATAAGAAAACACAATAATCGAGGTGTTGTAATGTTCTGCAGAATGTTTGCCAATTTAATCAGAGCACGGTCTCAAAACGGCAGACGTGTCTGGAACGACATGCTAATGCAGCGTTCATCATGCACAATAGAGAATCCATAGCATCTCTGCTGTTTGTATTGAGTCCAAAGTGTTAGTTACTAAAGTGACCGACATCCAAAGACTGAAGTGCTTTCTCAAAATCCCCTCTCAGAAGTTGAAACTTTGGTGGCTTTATTGTCAAAGCAGTAGCACTTTATGATGCCTTCGCGAAAAGCAACGCGGCGTGAAAACATCGTGACATAACTCCACATTCTCTATAGGTGTGTAGAGGTACATTTTTTTGTGGAAGAGACATGTTTTTCCAATGAGCCTAGTCTTCAGTATGAAGATCATTTAAGACATACATATTGTGGTCGAAGAGTAAATCACAGAATAGATTTTTAATTTCATATCTGTATACAGTCTGCATGCAATCGTTGTGTCTCAGTTGATTTCATATAATGACTTCTAACAACATAACATATGAAGTCTATAAAGACAATCTCATCAATACTGTGTCTGTTTGTGATGTTCTGTGGGTTTGTGGGGATCTCACTACAGATCCTGCTCACAAAATAAGCACTGCATTGTGGTCTGTGTTTACAGTAAGTCTTACATCAGTCAGGTCCATTCATTCTTTGAATAACTTGCTGTGGATCTATTATCAGTACTGCATGTGAAGTGCTGCTCAAGGAAAAACAACACTTTAGACATTTGTTATGGCATGAATAAAGGTGTCGTTCTGCATTTTTAGGTTTTCAAAATACTTCATTCTGTATGACGTATAAGTTGGTTTCCTAATGGAGATCTAAAAAGCCCAAATTTTACTGGTATTACTATACTTGTAGGAACATTTGGTCCCCAAAAAGTAGTGAATAACAGTACACACACACACACACACACACACACACACACACACACAAATAACAAAACTCAAGAATTCATTGTATACATTGTATCTTATTTAACAGTCAGACATTATGAAACATTTGCAATACGGTGGCCAGGGCCAGGTAACTGTAGAGGCCATGTATTGAAATACTTCACTGAACAATTGCCCCATGTTTTAACTTCTATTCGCCAGTCCTCTTTAGACCAGCGTGTGGAAAACCACCTAATCTCAAGACTACCAGCCCTTGTGATGAAATGGTTATTTGTCCTATTATCGTCTGTGCTGTTGAAGTGCTGTGAAAGGCTCATTAGAAGGTACATTATTTCAACCTCTCAGCACTTATTGACAATTTGCTCAGTCCAGCGAGGGCACAGATGAATCTTGTCTCTGAAACACGTGCTAAGATTTCTCTAATTTTTCCTCCACTTTTGAAACCATCCAAGCTCTTTATGGTTGCTGTAGATCTTAAGGTCAGCTTGTATGGGTGTGCTGCTCTTTATGATCATTAATGTTTTGAAAGTTGTGAGTTGTGACAATTATTGCACGGACTAGGACCTTTATGCAGTGCGTGCCATTGTAAATCTATCCCTCACAGCTTTGTTTTCATACATGTCGATTAGATATCTTAAACATAGGTTTTCGATGCAAACAAGCAGTCATAAGTGTTTTCCTGAAGTCACACAACATACCGGAGGAGATAGCCAGGACACCAGGCTCTCCATGGATTGTTATCGGCTCTTGCAAGCGACGGATGCGGAGGAGACACGGGAAGCAAAATGCCAGTCGGGCCTACTAGCTAAGCTAAAGGAACAACCCCGCAAACCACCTCTTTATTCTCACTAATGCCAGATCACTCGCCAACAAACGGGACGAATTAAAGCTGCAGATCGCCAGAAATAACAAGGACTGCTGCATCCTTCTTCTAACAGAGACGTGGCTGAATCCGCTCATACCCAACGCCACCATGGAGCTAGTCAAGTCAAGTCACCTTTATTTTATATCACACTTTTTATACAATACAGATTGTGTCAAATCAGCTTTACAGTGTCAAACAGGAAAATAGTTTAAGATAATGAGTCATTTTTCAGTTAAAGTCAGTTCATTGATGATTCAGTGATGTCATCGTCCAGTTCAGCTCTCTTCTAATAGTGTCTGTGCAATCAGTCAAGCATCCCCAACTAAGCAAGCCAAAGGAACCTAAACTCCATCTGCGACAGAAATGGAGAAATGGTTCTGCTCTGGCCAGATGAAAGCAGCATGATGTGGTTTAATTCCAGGCTGCAGCACAGGTCAGATTGTGCAGAGGACTCGTCTGGTTCCCGTGGTCTTGTGCTGATGGTTATTGAGGTGACGAGGTCTTTACTGGGGATCTGTCTCTGGGGCTCATCTAGATGTGATCTCCACTAACACTCAGGGCTGTAGAGGTCATCTCTAGGTGCTGATCCACCATCAGCTAGTGGGACGCACAGCATTCTGCTGGGACAGAAACAAAGACTCCGGTAAGACCAAAGGCGGAGAGCTCTGCATCTATATCCATGACAACTGGTGCATCAATGCCAACATCGTAGACAGCGACTCTACTTCTGGAGGATCCTCAGGAAGAACCCTCTGCTAGTGTCCTTCTATCGCTGCTCCATTAGAGAGTGTGATAACTTACTACATCTCCACACGGTACACCAGCAGCTCAGTGGCGGACAAGAAAGCCACCACCATCGGCTGCCCTCTGCCTTCCCTGAAAGGACTTGACATTGCATGCTGCCTTAAGCATTGCACAGATCTTTTGTAGCAGATCGTATAGATAGTTATTGCACAATAGGCAGTGATGTACTGCACAAGGTATTGCACACAATGGAAGAGTAGTAAAGTGCAAAGGAATGTAAACATTGAGTAATATTGAATGTAAACATAAATTGAGAAGACATACACTGCGGTATACAGAGAATGCACTGTAAACCTGTATGGGTTGATGTATAAAATGGCAGATGAGATTATGTGTGTGTGCATGGGTCTGGCATTGTTCGGCTCCTGTATGGTGCTGGGTAGAAGCTGTTCTTGAGTCCATCGGTCCGTGATGTGATGGACCTGAATCGTTTAACAGAGGGCAGCAGTTTGAACAAGCAATGTCCAGGGTGTTGTCTGCTCCTTTAATCAGTATACAAAACAATGCAGATGTTACTGCTCTTCTGTTATATGCCTAACTGTGCAATTAGTGTACAATACTCAATACTCCACATGGCTTTCATACTTTATACATCACTGTGCAATAACTGGCTTAATTCGCACTACCGCCTTGACTGTACTTGTTGTGTGTATTGTTGTATGTAATCTTATTTAGACTGCATATATATTTATTTCAATTCTTAAATTGGATGCTAAGCTTACACTAAGTCATATGTGACTGCACTGCTCTAATTTAGCTGTATAGTGAGAATAAAGGATCTGGGTCTCATTTACTGTATCTACACACGTTTGTTCATAAAATTTGTGTATGAATGTTTTCATACAGAAATCATGATTCAGCGGCAAGTTTGCATTAGAATTTATTCCAAATTTGCAAAAGCAACCAAAAAGCCATTAAACAAACAAATAAAAAAACAAACAAGTGACACTAAAACTAATAATTGCAACGAGTATTCATATTTACAGACAGGAGATCTTCTCACAAACAAACAACAAATAAATGAATGAATTACTGCAATAAAAAATAAATTAAAAAAATTGATAAAAAAAAAGAAAGAAATACATTTAAATGGATGATTCTGAGATAATTTGTCCATCCTAAAAGCTTTAAAGCTGCGTCATGACTTCATAAGACTTGAAAATATTGCTATGGACTACTTTTATGATGCTTTTGTTTTTCGGTTATTCCTTATTCTAACATCGAGTTCTGACAGCAGGACATGCCAAACGCCACTGACCACCACAGCACAATTACCCACAATCCCTCTCTACTGCTCAGATAGTGGAGGCTTATCTGCTCCGACTCGCTCACTCGGTAAACAGAGAGAGAACGAGAGGAAATGGAGGGTGTTGGGAATTAATAAGGAAACTCTGGGCTGAAGTTGATAAATAGCTGCTGAAACTCATTGGTAACACAGTGTGTGTGTGTGTGGTGAATAGCTGATGGCAAAACAACAGCTCTGTAACAGTAGGCATAGAGAGTTTGACCTGTTTGACATAATCATAACACTCACACAAACACTGCCTGAATGTGTGCAGTTCGGTATATCGAAGCATCTGACAAACCCACATGCTCAAAAATATAACCTATTTTTATAATTACTCAGAAGAACCACAGCGAATGACACTAGAAAATGGGCAGATTGACACTGTGAGAGTGTGTGTGTGTGTGTGTGTGTGTGTGTAGGTTTGGCTTGTGTGGACGACAATATTGCCACTATACTCTTAATAAATACTGTGTTATTTTTTCTGTCCAGTGTCTGGATGTGTAGTAGCTGGGACAAGGCCAGATTTTTTTCTTTCGATGAAGCTGCATTGGAAAGTTGCTTTCAGTACTATATTGGCTGTATTTCTTTGGCAGATACAGAAGTCGTCTTTGATTTACGCTTAGTAAAATGTATGCCAGTGGCACAGAATGCAGCATCCTGCATGAGCAAACATAGTCAGAAATGATTTATTTATTTAACAAGCCAAAGGGAATAAATAAATACTCTCTGAAATAAATTCTGAGCACTTTTCCATGCGTGTTCATCCTTTGATCACTGAAAGAGCTTTACTACAAACTGAGAGCTGAGATCTCACTCGTAAAATCAGGTCTATGTTGATGTCAGAGGACAGTGTCGTGTTGTTTCATTTTGGGAAGCGTTATAACAGTTTGTCTCGGAGAGGAAAGTAATTACCATGTTAACCTGACAGATGGAGGGGTGACGAGCAGCACATGGAGGAACAAAATCACATCTTCGGACAGATGCATCTCACACTCTATCAATTAACCAGGGCAAGCTCAGAGTGTGCCTGTGTGTGTGTGTGTGTGTGTGTTTCTCTGTGCATGTGTGTGTGTGTCTCTGTGCATGTGTGTGTGCATGTGTGTGTCTGAGCGTGTGTGTGTGTGTGTGTGTGCATTTTTGTGACAAATGAGGACATAAATGTGTATAATGACAAAGGTATGACAGGTATTACAAGGAGAAGGTGACTTTTCAGGACATTACCCCATGTCCCCACTTTTCAAAACGCTTATAAATCACACAGAATGGAGTGTATTGAAAATCTGAAATAGCAGAAAGTCTCCTGTGAGGGGTAGGTTTAGGGGTAGGGTTGGTGTAGGGCAATAGAATATACGGTCTGTACAGTATAAAAACCATTACGCCTATGGAGAGTCCCCACTTTTCACAAAAACAAACCTGTGTGTGTGTGTGGCGTGAGAGAGTGTGTCTGTGTGTGTGAGTGTGAGAGTGTGTGTTTCTCTGTGGTTGTGTGTGAGAGAGTGTTTCTCTGTGGTTGTGTGTGTGTGTGTGTGTGTGTGTGAGAGTGTGTGTCTCTGTGGTTGTGTGTGTGTGAGAGAGAGTGTGTGTCTCTGTGGTTGTGTGTGAGTGTGAGAGAGTGTGTGGTTGTGTGTGTGTGAGAGTGTGTGTGTGTGTGTGTCTCTGTGGTTGTGTGTGTGTGTGTGTGAGAGAGAGAGTGTGTGTGTGTGTGTGTGTGAGAGTGTGTGTCTCTGTGGTTGTGTGTGGTTGTGTGTGTGTGTCTCTGTGGTTGTGTGTGTGTGTGTGTGAGAGAGAGAGTGTGTGTGTGTGTGTGTGTGAGAGTGTGTGTCTCTGTGGTTGTGTGTGGTTGTGTGTGTGTGTCTCTGTGGTTGTGTGTGTGTGTGTG